>NW_027138618.1:0-40891 GCF_035084215.1 Heptranchias perlo
TACAATTTGTCAATCGTCCTGAAGCGAACAGACACTCCTTTATCCAAGTGCCTGAAGGTGTAAATAAACATAGAAGCAAACAAGGTGCTAAACATGGTGGGAGCTACAACACAGCCCTGTTTGACTCCACTGGAGACGGGGAAGGGGTTGGACACTTCCTCACCTTCCATGACTCTGGCCATCATGGAACTGGCGGATCATCTGGATAAACTTTTCGGGACAGCCAACTTTGGCCAGTAGTTTTCAGAGGCTCTCTCTACTGACTGTATCGAAGGCCTTTGTGAGATCCATAAAGACGCAGTAAAGGTCCACTTTTCCTAAAGTTGTCTGGCAGTAAAGGCCATATCAGTAGTACCTCTGCCTTTTCTGAATCCACACTGGCTGTCAGGCAAGAATTTCTCAGCTATATGCTCGATGTAACGATTTAGGATCGTCCTAGCAAGGATTTTTCCTGTGAAGACATGTAGGGAAATTCCTCTATGATTGTCGCACACATATCCACTGCCCTTGCGTCTGAATAGACGGATAATCTCTATACCCTTGCAGGATAATTTATTTTCGCCACATCTGCTGGTGTCCTCCAGTTTAATATATCTCAGCAAGTATAACATCGGAATCTGGTGCCTTGCTACTG
Source organism: Heptranchias perlo (assembly GCF_035084215.1). NCBI lineage: Eukaryota > Metazoa > Chordata > Chondrichthyes > Hexanchiformes > Hexanchidae > Heptranchias > Heptranchias perlo. Next base: position 635 of record NW_027138618.1, read on the forward strand.
GAGAGAGACTTGGTAGCCTTAATGGTCTCAGGCAATGAAGGTTCTTCAGCAAGAGACACCACAATTGGACTTTCAGGTAGTTGAGCTATGATCTCATTTTCTACGCGGGACTTCCACTTTAGTAGATTCTTAAAATGGTTAGCCCATCTTTCAGGATTTGGATCTCGTCATTCAACAACGTGGAGCCATCAACACTCTTTAGGGGAGTGGTGCCTCCAGACAGGGAACCGTAGATGGTTCATAGTGCCTCATGCGTGTCGGCATACATCTGAATTTCCTCAGCTTTGTCACTCCACCGCTTTTCCTGCCTGGCTCTCGGCTTTGTTTGAATTTTGCTGTGCTTATTGTTATATGCAGCTTACTTTGAGGTTGATGACAAGTCTTTCAACTATGTTTGGTGAAGGATGTATTTCTCACAGAGCAATTCATTGATCCTAATGTCATTCACATTAACCAGTCTAGGTGTTTTCTGGTTTTTGGCCCTAAGGTCTTACTGGCGCTAGAGTATGAGGCATTACTGAAGTTTTTCTAGTCCATTTCGATGTTGCCAGAAGCTGTATTGACAGTGCTGAGATGATCTTCCAGAGTTTCATGGAGCTGATCTTCTACTCCTGCTGCTTTAAGTTTGGTGATATTTAATCTGGTAAAGAGTTTTTCACCTTGTGGGCCTTAAAATGGAGCTGTCTGGAGATCAAGTTTGCTTGGATGCGTGTGGTCCGTCCAACACTTGGCTCCTCTCATGTCTCATGCGATCTTAACATCCCTCTGGCAGACCAGTATGTAGTCAATCAAGTGTCAGTGTTTGGAATGTTTGATTGGTCTATGATTTAATGGTTCTGGTGTTGGTACATGACTTTACAGGTTTGGTATTTAGTATACAGGTTTTGGTATATCATTTATGGTTTCGGTATATCATTTTGCTATTATGGTACTGGCCTATGATTTGGACGTTATTGTATTGGTATATCAATCGATGGTTCTGATATTGATATATAATTTTGTAGTTTAGAATTTTTTTATAATTATACGGTATGGATATATAATTTATAGTTATTGATTTGGTATATGACTTTGTGGATATGGTGTTGGTATATGATTTTATGGTCTTGTTAGGCTTATCACAGTAACGAGGGGTGGGGACTGGAATGCAGTCTCAGATGACAGGTCAGATTGTGTGCCTACACGTGCTGACAGATCTGAGGTTTTAACTGCCTTGATAGTGGAGATAGGATTGGTAGATATATGGACTGTGCCATCTAGCAACTGAGACTTTCTGTATTTCTTTCTTGCTCTTACAAATGCTGTGGGTTAGATCTGATTCTAATCTCTTGTTGCTTAAAGGGCTGGGCAGGTTTGGGAATTGAATGGGTTACACGTACAGAATCCAGTTAGTGAAACAAACATAGAAGATCATGATGGAATATCATGGATGGGGTGAGTGCTTCTATAGTTTGGGATGCTGCTAAGAGGGTGCGGGGTGTGAAACTAACTGCTTAAATCAATCAAAGTAAATATTAGGAAATGTGGGGGGGTGGGGAAGAGGGGCCAATACTGATCCCCTCCAATCTCATACTTGCTTTCCAAGTTAAGGCTTGACAAAATGGAGCTAAAAAACCTTGATCATTAAAAAGCAGGGTTTGCTCTGGAAACGGTGAAGCCCCCACACTGTGAGCAGTGATGAGGTGGGAAGTATCTACTGTCTCATTCTATCGGGGAGTGAGGCTCGAAAGGGTGGAGCAGGTTACATCAGTATTTCTGTTTCAGGTAAACAATTTATTCAAAGATAAATTTCCAATGTTGACTCAACGTGAGTGAATGGTGGAAGATTTTTAAATGGATTTGAATAACTTGAGGGTGACATCATTCGTGCCATTAAAGAAAAAGTGGCAGATAGGTTGTTATTTCAAATAATTAACACCGTGCTAACAATTCTTGTGATTCCATCAGCGGGTCATTAGTCATGAATAAAGAGTCGCTCTCCTGATTTGCACTGAAGGAGGAATGTTGGGATCGCACCTGTGTGTAGCAACAGAACTGAAGTGTTGCCAGTGATGGGAGACAAACAACTGAGCTGCAACACTGAATGAAGCAGGAGCTGAGGGGAACCATGGGTCTCACATGGTTTGTGTGAGGTATAAACTCACACAAGCCCCTGACTTGGTTGATGAGCTTTTCTATTGCTCACATTTTATAGTTCTTAGCCTTTTCTATTTACAAGGACTTGAACGAGGCTCCTGGCTAGCTCACTATCTATACAGCTAAGATTCTTCTTCATCCTCCCGGCTTCATCGGGGTAATCCTCTGACCTCACACTTCCAGGGGGAAGGAAACCTCACCCGCCAGGAGCACATAACGGCAATTCGGGCTCCTGCTGTGCACAATTTTCCTATGATTAATTTAAATGGTTGGACCCACCCAGGGATTCCACTATGTGCCACGGTGGGGAAATTGAAGTGAGAAATGACCCGTTTACACTCCACATGCGGATGATTAGACTGTAGACTGACACGTGGGGAGGGTTGAGGTGGAGGCAGGGCAGGTTTTACACCTAGCGCAGAGAGCTCTAATCTGAATATCGCCTGAAGGAATTAACAGCCGGCTTCATGGACAGTCCCACTTTCCACCCATTAAAGGGAAGGAAAGAACTTGCATTTATACAGCGCCTTTCACCACCTCAGGACGTCCCAAATCGCTTCACAGCCATCCAAATACTTCTGAAGTGTAGTCACTGTTGTGATGCAGGGAAATTAATTATTTTTCAATAACGGAAAGTTGGGTGGACGGAGCCGCTACTGTCCTTGCACGAAACTCAGTGCTGAGGTTGCTGCATTGCACCATCTGCTCTGTGGTGCCATGGTGGCTGGAATATGGTTAAATATAACTATAGTAGTCCAGAACAAGGGGGCGTAACCTTAAAATTAGAGCTAGGCCTTTCAGGGGTGATGTCAGGAAGCACTTCTTCACACGAAGGGTAGTGGAAATCTGGAACTCTCTTCCCCCAAAAAACTGGTGGTCAATTGAAACTTTCAAGACTGAGATTGATAGATTTTTGTTAGGCAAGGGTATTAAGGGTTACGGAACCAAGGCGGGTAGATGGAGTTAAGATGATCTAATTGAATGGTTGAACAGGCTCGAAGGGCTGAATGGCCTCCTCCTGTTCCTATATTCAAAATGCATTCACAGAATTAACAGTGATTGTTGCAGCTAACGTTTCCTACCTGACCATTGTGTGCCGGGACAGATAAAATAAAAATAAAACAACAGTTTCCCACTTCTTTGAGACTTGGAAACTCTTGTGATTTTAAATGAAGACAAGGTGATTTAGTCTCTGGTGATCCAGGGACACTGACTAGTGCTCAGCCTGTCTACTCCTAACTTCCCAAAGCACTCAACACTGAAAGATAGACTTTTTCTTATTAAGAATCCAGTCTCTATCTCAAATAAGTAAGTCTTGGGGACTGCAGAAGCAATGTGCAACATCTGGCCCCATGCCCAGCACACCCAATGACCCAGGACTCCTCTCACATCAGTCATGTCATGTAATTCCCCATTTATCCACATCAGAAGTGGTACGATCACCATTACAACACGTCACTGGTTAGTGCATGCTGATGGTAGCCATACACTTTTAATGTTTATATGAAAATATAGATGCCATTTTGCAGACCTCCTATATTAGAACAAAACACTATAGTAAAATAAAATGTTGCCTGAGGGATGCTGAATAGTCTCTTTCCATCATGTCCTTCAATTTAGATAAGTGTGCAGTCATGCACACAGAATTCAAGTATAGTGTACAAAATGGGTGGATGTAGGTTAAAGGTGCCAAGAAAGGGATAAAGATTTGGAGTGGTCACTGATAGCTCCCTAGCGATTCAAGTACAGTGGCCCCCACACCCTCCTACCTCAAGCAGGATATCTTGGCTTTTGACATGGTACAGAGAATGGCAACAAAGATGATTTCCAGCCTAAGTATACTGAGCTATGGAGATCGACTACGTGCCTTGGGTATCGATTCACTTGGAGGGGTTCTGATTCAACTCTTCAAAATTACTTAGGGCATGAATAACATACATGTGGCTGTTGGGTTGGGCAGAACTTGGGACACCATTTATATCGAGGAATCAGGAAGTGAGGTTGGATGTGAGAAGTTTTATTTTTCTCCGAGTGTGGTCTCCCTGTGGAACAGCATTCTGGAGAGGTAGTGAGGACTAACTCCTTCAAGAACGTGTTAGGCACATTTCTGGAAAGCTACGAGATCACAGCAGAAGGAAGGCAAGATATTGGGGTAACAACCAAGAGGCTGGGGCCTCCTGGGGCTTGCCTGATTGCCTTACAGGAGCTGGAGAGGGGTTTTTGATAGAGGTTTCCTCAATCAGTAATTGGTCTGAGAGTCCAGTAAGAAGTGGGGCAACTGCGTACGAGCCTGACGGCTGTTCTCATCCTAAGTTGATAACATCATTACATTGTACGATAAAACCTGACCAAAGGCAAGGTTTCACAATGAGAATCAGGGAAATAATATTCTCCTCATCATAATCCTGTCTCCAAATAGAAATCATTAATTTTGCCCAGTGATGTTATCAGATCTGTGACCATATACCTCACTACCTTAAAGTTCTTGTTCCTTTAAACAAAACACTTTAACTGTGCATTGATACAATCCATGTCCTGTACCCGGTCTATTTTGACAATGCAGGCTAACACCTCAGACCCTCACCTCCATGTGTGTGACCATACTGTCCATCAGCTCTTCACCAAACGGAGGGTTTGCTTCAAAGGAGCCGCTGACTGGTGAGAAAGTCAAGAATGAGCTGTAAAGGAGAAAACAAGCAGCAGCTTTCACACTGTTCAGCATCAGCTCTACAGACAGGTGTACACAAAAGGCACAACACACACAGCACATGGCCCCTCGCACTGTGGTACAATCACAGGACACTTACCCAAAGCACAATACAACCCTCATCCGCAGCTAACACAATGATCCAACAGTTATTCACAGAACAAACCGATGGATCCACATATTGGCCACAATACAGACCAAGGGAGCTGAGCATCACCCTCTCTCACACTCTGTAAAGCCCTCTCTCAATGTCTAAAACCCTCTCTCACTGCGTAAAACCCTCTGACCGTGTAAACCATCTCACAGTTTATACTCTCTCACTGTAAAACTCTGTCTCACTTTTTAAAACCGGCTGACTGTGTAAGCCCGCTTTCATTGTGTAAAACCCTCTCTCTGTGTAAACCACTTCTCACCGGGGAAAACCCTCTCTCACCGGGGAAAACCCTCTCTCACCGGGGAAAACCCTCTCTCACCGGGGAAAACCCTCTCTCACCGGGGAAAACCCTCTCTCACCGGGGAAAACCCTCTCTCTGTGTAAACCACTTCTCACCGGGGAAAACCCTCTCTCACCGGGGAAAACCCTCTCTCACCGGGGAAAACCCTCTCTCACCATGGGAAAACCCTCTCTCACCGGGGAAAACCCTCTCTCACCATGGGAAAACCCTCTCTCACCGGGGAAAACCCTCTCTCACCATGGGAAAACCCTCTCTCACCGGGGAAAACCCTCTCTCACCATGGGAAAACCCTCTCTCACCATGGGAAAACCCTCTCTCACCGGGGAAAACCCTCTCTCACCATGGGAAAACCCTCTCTCAACGGGGAAAACCCTCTCTCACCAGCTGACTGTGTAAAACCCTCTCGCACTGTGTAAACCATCTCTCACTCTGTAAAACCAACTAACTGCGTAAAACCCTCACTCACTGGGTAAAACCCTCTCTCACTGTGTAAAACCCACTCTGATCGTGTAAACCGTCTCACCGTTTTCCCTCTCTCACTGTGTAAAACTGTCCCACTTTTTAAAACCAGCTGACTGTATAAAACCCTCTCGCACTGTGTAAACACTTGCTCGCTGTGTAAAACCCTCTCTTGCCACGTAAAGATCTCTCTCACTGTGTAAAACCCACCGTGACCATGTGAACTGTCTCACTGTTTACCCTCTCCCATTGTGTAAAACTGTCTCACTTTTTAAAACCAACTGACTGCATAAAACCCTCTCATTGTGTAAACCCTCCCTCACCGTGTAAACCTTCCCTCACCTTGTAAAATGCTCTCTCAACGTGCAAAACCCTCTCTCAACGAGTTAATCCTTCTCTCACCGAGTAAAACCCTCTCTCACCGTGTAAAACCCTCTCTCACCGTGAAAACATCTCTGCCAATGTGTAAACCCTGTCTCTCTGTGTAAAACCCTCTCTCACTGTGTAAACCCCCTCTCATCGTGTAAAATCCACTCTTTGTGTAAAATTTTCTCGTTTTTTAAAGCCAGCTGACTGCGTAAAACGCTCCCTCGCTCTGTAAAACCCTCTCGCACTGCGCAAAACCCCCTCTCTGACCGTGTAAACTGTACCAGTGTTTACCCTCTCTCACTGTGTAAAACTCTGTCTCACGTTTTAAAACCAGCTCTCTGCGTAAAACCCCTCCCTACGTAAAAACCTCTCCCGCCGCGTGAAACCCTCTCTCAATCTGTAAAACCCTCTCTCACTGTGTAAAACCTCTCTCAATCTATAAAACCCTCTCTCGCCGTGAAATCCCTCCCCCGCTCTGTAATACTCTCCCTCACTGCATAAAGCCCTCTCTGACCGTGTGAGCCATCTCAGTGTTTACCCTTTCTCGCTGTGTAAAACCCTCTTTCACTGCGCAAAAACCCTCTCTGACCGTGTGAGCCATCTCAGTGTTTACCCTCACTCGCCGCGTAAAACCCTCCTTCAATCTATAAAACCCTCTCTCGCCGCGTAAAACCCTCCCTCGCTCTGTAATACCCTCCCTCGCTGTGTAAAACCTCTCTCCCTGTGTTTACCCTCCCTCACTCTGTAGGTCCCTCCCTCACCGTGTATAACCAACTCTCACCACCCTCTCCCACTGTGCAAAACCCTCTCCCACTGTGCAAAACCCTCTCTCATCATGTAAAACGACTCAGTGTTTACCCTCTCTCACTGTGTACAACTCTGACTCACTTTTTAAAAGCAGCTCACCGTGTATAACCCGCTCTCACCGTGTATAACCCTCCCTCACCGTGTATAACCCTCCCTCACCGTGTATAACCCTCCCTCACCGTGTATAACCCTCCCTCACCGTGTATAACCCGCTCTCACCGTGTATAACCCTCCCTCACCGTGTATAACCCTCCCTCACCGTGTATAACCCTCCCTCACCGTGTATAACCCTCCCTCACCGTGTATAACCCGCTCTCACCGTGTATAACCCTCCCTCACCGTGTATAACCCTCCCTCACCGTGTATAACCCTCCCTCACCGTGTATAACCCTCCCTCACCGTGTATAACCCGCTCTCACCGTGTATAACCCTCCCTCACCGTGTATAACCCTCCCTCACCGTGTATAACCCTCCCTCACCGTGTATAACCCTCCCTCACCGTGTATAACCCGCTCTCGCCGTGTATAACCCTCCCTCGCCGTGTATAACCCTCCCTCGCCGTGTATAACCCTCCCTCGCCGTGTATAACCCTCCCTCGCCGTGTATAACGCTCCCTCACCGTGTATAACCCTCCCTCACCGTGTATAACCCTCCCTCACCGTGCATAACCCTCCCTCACCGTGCATAACCCTCCCTCACCGTGCATAACCCTCCCTCACCGTGCATAACCCGCTCTCACCGTGTATAACCCTCCCTCACCGTGTATAACCCTCCCTCACCGTGTATAACCCTCCCTCACCGTGTATAACCCTCCCTCACCGTGTATAGCCCTCCCTCACCGTGTATAACCCTCCCTCACCGTGTATAACCCGCTCTCACCGTGCATAACCCGCTCTCACCGTGTATAACCCTCCCTCACCGTGTATAACCCTCCCTCACCGTGTATAACCTGCTCTCACCGTGTATAACCCGCTCTCACCGTGCATAACCCGCTCTCACCGTGTATAACCCTCCCTCACCGTGTATAACCCTCCCTCACCGTGTATAACCCGCTCTCACCGTGTATAACCCTCCCTCACCGTGTATAACCCGCTCTCACCGTGTATAACCCTCCCTCACCGTGTATAACCCTCCCTCACCGTGTATAACCCGCTCTCACCGTGTATAACCCTCCCTCACCGTGTATAACCCGCTCTCACCGTGTATAACCCGCTCTCACCGTGTATAACCCTCCCTCACCGTGTATAACCCGCTCTCACCGTGTATAACCCTCCCTCACCGTGTATAACCCGCTCTCACCGTGTAAAAGCCTCCCTCACCGTGTATAACCCGCTCTCACCGTGTAATAGCCTCCCTCACCGTGTAATAGCCTCCCTCACCGTGTAAAAGCCTCCCTCACCGTGTAAAAGCCTCCCTCACCGTGTAATAGCCTCCCTCACCGTGTAATAGCCTCCCTCACCGTGTAAAAGCCTCCCTCACCGTGTAATAGCCTCCCTCACCGTGTAATAGCCTCCCTCACCGTGTAATAGCCTCCCTCACCGTGTAATAGCCTCCCTCACCGTGTAAAAGTCTCCCTCACCGTGTAATAGCCTCCCTCACCGTGTAATAGCCTCCCTCACCGTGTAAAAGCCTCCCTCACCGTGTAAAAGTCTCCCTCACCGTGTAAAAGCCTCCCTCACCGTGTAGAAGCCTCCCTCACCGTGTAATAGCCTCCCTCACCGTGTAAAAGTCTCCCTCACCGTGTAATAGCCTCCCTCACCGTGTAGAAGCCTCCCTCACCGTGTAATAGCCTCCCTCACCGTGTAATAGCCTCCCTCACCGTGTAATAGCCTCCCTCACCGTGTAAAAGTCTCCCTCACCGTGTAAAAGTCTCCCTCACCGTGTAAAAGTCTCCCTCACCGTGTAATAGCCTCCCTCACCGTGTAAAAGTCTCCCTCACCGTGTAATAGTCTCCCTCACCGTGTAATAGCCTCCCTCACCGTGTAAAACCCTCTCGCACCGTGCAAAACCCTCCCTCAATCTGTAAAACCTCTCACTGTATAAACCCTCTCTCAATCCGTAAATCCTTCTCTCACCACGTAAATCCTTCTCTCACTGCGTAAATCCTTCTCTCACTGCGTAAATCCTTCTCTCACTGCGTAAATCCTTCTCTCACTGCGTAAATCCTTCTCTCACTGCGTAAATCCTTCTCTCACTGCGTAAACCCACTAACGGTGTTAACACTGTCTCACTGTTAAACCGTTACCGCGTGGATCCCTCTCTCACCGCGTGGATCCCTCTCTCACCGCGTGGATCCCTCTCTCACCGCGTGGATCCCTCTCTCACCGCGTGGATCCCTCTCTCACCGCGTGGATCCCTCTCTCACCGCGTGGATCCCTCTCTCACCGCGTGGATCCCTCTCTCACCGCGTGGATCCCTCTCACTGTGTAAAACTCTAACTCACTTTTTAAAAGCAGTTCACTACGTAAACCCTCTCACACTGTGTCAAACCCTCTCAGTGTTTACCCTCCATCACCGTATGAAGCCCTCCATCACCATATAAACCCGCACTCACTGCGTAAACCCGCTCAGTGTTTACCCTCCCTCACCGCGTGAAGCCCTCCATCACCATATAAACCCGCTCTCACTGTGTAAACCCGCTCAGTGTTTACCCTCCCTCACCGTGTGAACCTGCTCAGTGTTTGCCCTCTCTAACCGTGTAAAGCCCATCTCTCACCAAGTAAAACACTCTCTCACCTAGTAAACTGACCTTTGGCCCCTCTGTCCTTGCAATCTACTGCCCCATCTCCACCCTCCCTTTCCTCTCAAGTCCTTGAACGTGTTGTCGCCTCCCAAATCCGTGCCCATCTTTCCTGCAAATCCACATTTGAACCGCTCAAATCAGGTTTCCGCCTCTGCCACAGCACTGAAACAGCCCTTATTAGTCACAAATGACATCCTATGTGACTGTGACCATGGTAAACTCTCCCTCCTCATCCTTCTCAACCTGTCTACATCTTTGACATGGTTAACCACATCAACCTCCTCAACGACTCTCCTCCATCGTCCAGCTCGGTGGGACTGTGCTCGCTTGATTCCATTATTATCTATTCAGTCATAGCCAGAGAATCTCCTGCAATGGCTTCTCTTCCCACTCCGTTACCTCTGGAGTCCCCCAAAGGTGGAAGATGGGAGGCCAGCCAGGAGAGGATTGGAATTGTTGAGTGTGGAAGTAACAAAAGTGTGAATGAGGGTTTCAGCAGCAGGTGAGCTGAGGCAGGGGCGGAGACGGGCGATATTACGGAGGTGGAAGTAGGCGATCTTGGTGATGAAGACGTTACACGGTCGGAAGCTCAGCTCAGGGTCAAATAGAATGCAAAGGTTGCGAACGGTCTCGAGTCCCCCAGGGTCTATCCTTGGTGCCCTCCTATTCCTCACCTACATGCTGCCCCTCGGCGACATCATCCGAAAACACATCAGGTTCCACATGTACGTTGATGACACCCAGCTCTACCTCAACACCACCTCCCTCGACACCTTCACTGCCTCCGATTTGTCGTATGGATTGTCTGACACTCAGTACCGGATGAGCAAAAATTTCCTCTAATTAAATATTAGGAAGACCGAAGCCACAAACTCCGTTCCCTCGCAATCTACTCAATCCCTCTCCCTGGCCACTGTCTCTCAGGCTGAACCAGACCGTTCGCAACCATGGTGTCCTACTTGACCCTGAGCTGAGCTTCCGACCACATATTCGCTCCATCACCAAGACCGCCTACCCCACCTCCGTAACATCGCCCGTCTCCGCCCCTGCCTCAGCTCACCTTCTGCTGAAACCCTCATTCATGCTTTTGTTACCTCCAGACTCAACTATTCCAATCTTGTCCTGGCTGGCCTCCCATCTTCCACCCTCCATAAACTTGAGATCATCCAAAGTTCTGCTGCTTGATTTTAAAATTCTCATCCTTGTGTTCAAATCCCTCCATGGACTCGCCCTTCCCTATCTCTGTAACCTCCTCCAACCCTACCTCCGAGATCAATTCTGGCCTCTTGCGCACCCCCAATTTTCTTTGCTCCATCATTGGCGGCCGTGCCTTTAGCTGTTTAGGCCCTAAGCTCTGGAATTCCCATCTTAAACCTCTCCTCCTCTCTACCTCTCTCTCCTCCTTTTTAACACTTCTTATAAAGTACCGCTTTGACCAAGGCACCAACCTGTATCTTTTTTTGGCTCGGTGTCAATTTTTGTCTGATAGCAATTCTGTGAAATGACTTGGGTGGTTTTACTATATTAAAGGTGCTATATAAATGCAATTCGTTGTTGTAAACCCCCTCACCATGTAAACCCTCTCTCACTGCGTAAAACACTCTCTTACTGCGTAAATGCAGCCTATCTCAGACTTCCTGTCCTGAAGAAATCAGCATTAGGCCGGATGTACAGTGGAGGTCCAGTCCCAGCCCCAGCAGGTCATAAAGTAAAAAGGTAAGCTGCAAGGGTGCTCTGTAAGTGGAGGCTGATTCTAATCGAAAAGTTAGGAATAGCATACCCCACGAGGAAAATCTAACATTGCCCAAGCTGGATAACCTACCATTCTTCTTTGTTTATTCAGGCTCCATGTAAAACAAGACCAAAGCTGACCAGTTATAGAAGAAATGGTGGGATTTGCTCTGGAAATGTTTGGAGCAGGTTGAGAGTCAGTTTCATGCCGGTACAGCAAAGTTGATCCGTGCTGCTTAATGTGAGGGGGATCACTCTGTAATCACTGTAGGTACTCTCCTGCTGTCTACACTCTTTGCTTCTTTTGCAACCAGGTAGCCTGTCTCTCTCAGAAAGGGTGTACAATAGGGGGTCTGACGAAGGGGTTAATTCATTTTTAGATTAGGTTCACTAGATTAATTCTTGTGATGAGAGGGTTATCCTATGAAAAGAGGTTGAGTAGAATGGGCTTATACTCTCTGGAGTTTGGAACATACACGATTATGAGGGGGCTTGACAGGGTAGATGCTGAGAGATTGTTTCCCCTGGCTAGAGAAGTCTTGAACTAGGGGGCATAGTTGCAGGATAAGGGGTCGGCCATTTAAGACTGAGCTGAGGAGGAATTTCTTCACTCAGAGGGTTGTGAATCTTTGGAATTCTCTACCCCAGAGGGCTGAGTCGTTGAGTATATTCAAGGCTGAGATAGATAGATTTTTGGACTCTAGGGGAATCGAGGGATATGGGGATCGGGCAGGAAAGTGGAGTTGAGGTTGAAGATCAGCCCTGATCTGATTGAATGGCGGAGCAGGCTCGAGGGGCCGTATGGCCTACTCCTGCTCCTATTTCTTACATTCTTTCCTTACGCGTTTCTAGTATTCAGATAAAATGGCAGCTGACTGTAGAAAAGCAGGTGACACTGACCAAACAAAGAGAGGCTCTTCTTCTTTGGATCAGGCAGCCTTGGGGCTTGCATACAAATGGTAGACCAGGCAGTTTTAACCCTAAGGCATTGTGTTAGTACCATGAGTTTTAAGCACTGTATAACCACCAAAGGAGAAGGTTACGGTATGGGTCAGTTTACTTAAGTTAAGAAGAAAGAAGACTAAAGAAAGGTGACAACAATGGTTCACAGCTAAGACATCCCAGAGCATCACAGAGCAGAGCAGCACAGTCTGAGGCTATTACTGGCCTGCTACTCATGCAAGAGATTCAATGGGGTTCTGATGAACGATCATCGACCTGAAGCACTAAGCCTACCTTCCTCTCTCCACCGCTCCTGCCTGACCTGCTGAGTGTTTCCAACAATTCCTGTTTTGATTTCAGATTTCCAGCTTCTGCAGTATTTTGCTTTTTGTTCAATGGTTTTTACACTCACATCACCAGGAGGCAGTCTTAATACTAGAGGCATAACAGCTCTTATAACACGGAATATAAGAGTTTGAACATCAACTCACTAAAATTGGATTGTAATCTTGGACATTGAACATAATTCTGTTATCCTGTCACCCAACTAATGCTACATCATTGTGAAGTAGGCTCACAATGATTTAGATTCTGTCAATTGTTTAGAATCTATTTACCTTTATCGTAATAACCAATATTTAACATTAACTAAAACAGTGTTAGTGACACAATGGTGTGCCCTTGGATCTGCTCAGCTGCCCTTCACTCAGTGTTGGATGTGTTTTGGTTTGGTCAATAATTGATATCTTCAGACTGGGTTATTGGGTAGTCTGAAGGGATTTGTCATGTACAATATTTCTGTGCAGGATTTACCATCTTGCTGTTCTACAAGGTGGACATCTCTGAGCATCACAAGAGCCTTGGCATCGTGTTCGGGATTGGCTCCACATTTTGTTGGTGGATCTTGTCACATTCCCACCTGGTCTCTACCTATTGAAGAATCCTTTCCATGGGAAAGGAATTTGCAGTAATTTGACTGTCAGATGTAAGAGGAGGCCTGAGGTAGTGAGCTGGGTATACCTGCAAAGTAGGATGATACTCTTCCAGGGCTTTAACGGTAGATTGTTCAGATAGTTTAACGATCTATTTTGGCTTGTCTACATCAGCAAGTGAACTAACCTACAGTCACCAGGAATTAGTAAGTACCACATTCATCCGCTCCACTTGTTCATCTCCCTTCAGTTAAAGAACTTTTAAATTTCTTGGTATTCTATCCTGTTCTGCTTTCCAAAACTCAGGGTGTTGTAATCATCAAATGGAATGTGACTGCATCCCATGTTATTATGGATGGGGGTTCCCTCTCCTTTCACTCCATTCCTTTGCTTCATAGATTCTTCACCCGCAAAGGCGTTTGCTTTCAGCAACATCACAAGCCTCAGTTAACTCATGTTAAGTCAGTCGACTAGCAGCTTCTACTCTGGCTGTAGAACGATTGAAAGGTGCGTCAATTTAGACCAGAAAAGAGACATTTCCCACTGTTTCGGCTGGCCTCAAGACAACTGGAACAAGCCCAACAGCTGAAGCATCTCAGGCCTTGAGCAGCCAACTCAGAAGTCAAATAATCGGCTCTCCGATAGCTCAGCCAGCTTATCCTGTGAAGAGTTGAGCTGGCCAGATCACGAAATTCCCAGGTTTACTCCTGGTCTGTGCCCTCCATGGTGATATACCCCATTGACATTCGGTGCCTATACTGGCACATGACTGATGCCCAAAGCGTGCCCGTTGCTGTGGGTACCATACTCCAGCAAGACGTTGTTGCCTTCAGGAAGAGGGTGGTGAACCCCAATAAAACAAATTATTGGGCTGCAAGTTGTTCCTGATCACGAGCAAGGTTGGAAAATTTGATAAAAAATAAAAAAAAGCTTTCACCAAAAGTTTACAAACTAACTACAAAAGATTACAAAAAAATGTTTAAAATGACAACAACTGTAATATTAAAATGGCAAATAAAACAGCAAACTACTGATGAGAGGAAAAGAACTGACGAATGCAGAGTGCTGAAGTGGAAAACAGTATGACTGTCCCAGGCCCCGTGTGTTAGGACAGCAGCCCATGGTTTGGCCCCTATTGGATGGAGGCCGTTCTATCTGTATGTGGAGGTATACAGATAGTGTGTAGTTTCCTGCCCCTTTACTCTCCTCCCATTCCCCAAGAAGCACCTTTTCTGTTCAGTGCCACTTCCAGCTCGGCTCACTGAAACTGGTGAATTATGAGCAATGACCCATATCCTACCAAGCATATCTTTAAACAGCAAAAAACGATGAACTCCCCAGGTGTATATGTGTAGCGTTGGAATGCACCATTGCAGTTAGTCATTGTCAACAATTAAGAATAGGTTAGGTGGGAGGTTGAAGGGAAGGGGGATAAAGGGATATGGGAACAGATTGGGCCAAATGGCCTGTTTCCATATTGTAATTTCTATGTAATTCTGATGAGCTTTATTTTAAATGGGATATCAGCAGCATGTACACTCTAATGTACGTGATTCCATAAGCCCGTATTCTCGCCTCTACTCACACACATGAAGTTTCATAGCCTGCCTCTGCCCCATTTATTCACACATTAGCGTGCTACCACAACCAACGTCTGCCTGTCCCCACTTATAAACGTGGTAATCACCATTCCCCTCAACCCCCAGTGCTACGTGAGTCCAGAATCCCCAGAATTCTGCAGCACCTCAAGGCCAGGTTCCATCGCAACCCCAAATTCGATAGCATCAGAATGTAGAGACTCTTCAATCTCAATATAACAATGATTTAAAAAAAACCTCTATAAAACAATGCTAGACTGGTGACTATGGTTAAAATATCTGTATTGATATCAGTACACCAGGTATTGGTATCAGGACATTGAGATATTGATATCGGTACACCAGGTATTGATATCGGTACACCGAGATACTGACATCGGTACACTGAGATATTGATATCCGTACACTGAGATATTGATATCAGTACACCAGGTATTAAAATCGGTACACTGAGATATTGACATCAGTACACCGGGTATTGATATCAGTACACCAGGTATTAATATCGGTACACTGAGATATTGACATCAGTACACTGAGATATTGACATCAGTACACTGAGATATTGACATCAGTACATTGAGATATTGACATCAGTACACCAGGTATTGATATCGGTACACTGAGATATTGATATCGGTACACCGAGATATTGATACCGGTACACCGAGATATTGATACCGGTACACCGAGATATTGATACCGGTACACCGAGATATTGATATTAGTACACCAGGTATTGATATCGGTACACTGAGATATTGATATCGGTACACTGAGATATTGATATCGGTACACTGAGATATTGATATCAATATACTGGGTATTGGAATGCACTGGTTTCAATAAAGGTACAAGTTGTGGAAGGAAAACAAGGGTGGGGGGGGGTAATGCCAGGGGAGAGATTCCGTGGTGGGTGCTAGATTCCACAATGCTATCCATGCTGGGAATCGCGAACCACTAGTGATCCTGATTATAACACTGTGCTTCCCCCCTCACACATGGCATAATAACTCGTTTCCGTTTCCTCCTCATGGGAAGCACACATGTGTCCTGTACCCATGAATGTGGTGTTCTAAATACTGCTCCCTATCTGCCCATACAACGTGAAGAAATGCTGCTCCACAACCCCTCCAATTGCTCACTCATTTGATACTGAGGCATACAGACCAGGCAGGTCCCAGGTCCAATCTCTGCTCTGTGCGGATGTACCTAATATTAACCAGGATGTGCTGAAGGTGGCACAATTACCCAGGGTGTACTGAAGCAAGGGAGGGGAAGCCAGCTAGGGTCCCCAATCCTTCTAGGATGTATGTGTGGTAAGGACTGTGCTGCACTGGGATAGCTGTCATGGTCAGATAACCTGTCGACACTCACTGTATTGGCCTTACATAGGAAGAATGGACACTTGGGTGATGTTTGGAAAGAGTGGGTGCAGTACTCATGGAACTGTACCCCAACATGAGTCAGCTATTTGAAGCGATAAAGAATGAGAATCGAGTTTTTTCGTAAAAGAAAATCCCAAACTGGCTGAAAAAGGAGCAGGCGAGTAATCCCAGCAATCAGACCACCTTCCACAGGAGTCGTGGCGCAGTGTGGCAGAAGGGCCGAGGATTGTCAGGCCCATTGTTCTTTCAGCGGATAAAAGAGTTAGCAACTTTACACACATGAATTTGCAGTGATGATTTGATGAAATTTATTTCTGTACAAGTAATCAGGAGAGAAATAAGATTGTGTAAAGAAGAAGCAAAGTTGAAAGAGGTGTGTAGAGGGTGGATGGCAGGGCCCTTTGATGAGGCAAGGGAACTCCCACAAGGAGAGTGATAAAATAAACCTGCACATATCTCCTCACAGTTAATTCAAACATCGTTTGTAGAGGCCAATAAAAATGTACACGTAAGGGAACGTTTTTTTAGCAGCAGGTCGGACAATTACTGCTCCACAAAAAAAAATATTAAAAAATATGCCCAGGAGGAGGTCATTTGGTTGGCGTTCTCTCCTGTAACCCCATTCCCCCCCAGACCCTTTTATGCACCTTTTATAGTCCTCAGGCAGATGATCAAACAGGCTCCATCCGTCAGACAGGGATCCACAGTGAGGTCTAAATTGACAATCCAGCAGGAGGTGAAAGTGGCCAGTTATCAAATGGCTGACAAAGCCACAGACCTGTTATGAGGTCAGGTGCAGGACGTTTACACATATTTCACAACTGGAAGATATTTCAGATGAACTGATCATCTGAAATATCGTTCAGTTTGGACAAAGGGTTATACCTGAAACGCTAACTTTATTCCTTTCTCCACAGATGCTGCCTGGCCGGCATTTTCTGTTTTTGTACTATAATTAGCTTGGCAATTTTCTTGGGACGGGGTAGAGGGAACTTTATCGTGGACATAACTAGGAGTGCTTGATAAGGCAGTGCAGAGAGCTTTTCTGTACATCTAACCTGCGCTACACCTCCCTGGTGCGGACATGGGAGTGCTCGAAGTGAAGTGTTTAATTCTCCACCTCTGACATCCTTCACCATGGTGAGATTAAACAATCACCAAAAGAAATACAAATTTTAAAGGAACAATAAGATAAGTGAAAAATTCTAAGAAAGCGTGAATCAGGAAGGAGAATGTAAAACATCATGAAATGTCTAGACTGTACATTGTGTTGGGAGAGAGAGAGAGACGTGGGAGTGAGTATGAGAGGGGGAGGGGGAGAGAGAGAGCAAGGCAGACATGGGAATGAGACACAACGAGAGAGAAAGATATGGGAGTGAAAGTCACAGGAAAAACATGAGTGAGAGAAACACAAGAGAAAGGAAAGCAAGAGATTCAGATACGAGACACGGGGTAATTATGGCAGGAACAGTGCGGGTTTGGGTCAAACGCCTGTTTTACACCCTGCCCCGTTCTACACTCCACCAAAGCCAAATAAAGAGTAAAATGGGGCAGGGTGTAAAACGAGAGTCCGGTTGTGTTAGGTTATAATTACCCCTATAGGTGAGAGGCACACAAGTGAAAAATGAAATGCATGAGATTAAGAGGCACAAGAAAGAGAGATATGAAAGTGAGAGACACAGGAGAACAAGGGAGAGACGTGAGACAGAAACTGATGAGAAAGGTAAGAACGGCAGGAGAAAAGAAAAACGCATGCAAAACCAACTTTCCTGAAATAAATGACTAAAGTGCAAATCATCACAGTGCAGATAAGAAACTTTAAAACTTATATAATTACAAAAAAACACACACACAAAATAACCAAAGCAAGCCTCCTGCTTTTGATGGGAGGTTTATTAACAGACTGACCACAACATATTGTGAGGCATATACAATCATCTCAATACAATCACTACAAGTAAGTTACGTTGTTGGACTCACCCCCTGGAACCAAAGTAGCCATCGGTGTCAGGGAACGCAGAGCAGTACTGTCTGAAATAACAGTTCAGTGGTGAGGCAAAGCACTCAAACGTCACGCCAAATAGTTTGTTCAGGGCTTCAAACACAGCTACTGGCAGAGCCCCCTGCAAGCCAGTGCCTTCGTGTGCCCCGACACCAAACATGGACTGAAACAAAACAGACACTGCACTGTAAAATCTGTTCATTACACTTAGCAATTGTTAGCACAGCATGTCTCATTTACTGATGAGAAGCTGTAGTCAATCACAGCTTTGAAACTCCACAACAAGGCTATCAACTTTCTAATAATAGTACAGATGCTCCTTTTATGGTACTTTAACAATATTCAGTAATATCGACATCCAAATATCAGTGTTCCAGATCAGAGCGATTGCTAAAGTGATATATGCTGAACAGGGGAGGAGAGTCTGACACTACTGGCAAACATTTCCCGTAACTCTCTTTCTGTGTTTTATGGGCCTTCTATTTTTAATGTGTACGTTATACAGACTCAAATTCCTTGTGTCAGCTTGAAAACAGAACGTAACAGGCGCATTTTCACAGTTACAAACATCACAAAGTTCAGGAAAGTCAAGGGCGAATGTATTTCTGTGGCTTGTCATGTCAAATGTTGGGGCAAGATTCCCTCAACAATTTTTTGCCTCAACGTCATGCAGGAATGGTGTGGGTGCAAGTTAAAGTTAGTAGATTTCTCGGCCAGTGTACGGGTATATGCTGGGCTGACACACCCATTACTACGGCCAGAAATTCCTGGAGTGGTCTTTTGGAGACGAATATTGGGTGGGGCAAAAGACCCGCTGTCCCATGGCTGCCTCCCCTCACCCCGGCCCATACCCCATACATGTTATGGGCAGGCACCCCTGCCATTTTTGGTGTGAATATAAACATTTCTACCAGCTGCTACTTTCCCATTAGGTCAGTTTCCTGAAAAAAAAGCCTTTTAACTGTTAAACCTTCCTCCCCGAGGCCCTTAGCAACACTGGATGCCGGGGCTGTGTAGACATCCCTACTGCCCAGCATTACTCAGGCTCAAATGATAGGAAATACATCGCACGGCCTATTGCCATCCTAAGGATAGCATCATAATATGCTGCCCATAAGGTGGTGGGACAATATGCACCCACCCCAACTTCCAGAGGAACTCTGATAATCGTAGAAAGGGGTGGGGGGCCTGGTGTAACCAGATCCTGCCCAAAGTTCCACCCCACCTGCCAGATTATGGCATTTCTGCATCCCCAGGAATTTCAGGGCTCTGGTTTTTCTCATACTTTGAAAAGATTCCAACCTTCGTAAATAGGATACTGTGATCATCTGGGGTGGAGAGCAGCTGTCAGGGGGGAGGGGCAGACATTGTTTCTTTAAGAAATTTGCCCTGAGAGGTCTGCTGAGTGGCCCCTCCCCACTGTGCTGCATATAGGGGCACATCTGTCACTCTTTATTCCAAGATGGCAACAGTAAGACTCCAAATAATAAGACCATTGAAATATAACACAATAGAGCAGCTCATCTTCTGTTTGAGGCCCCACACTGTACAATGCCGAAGGTACCCTGTTATCAATTGGTGGCTACACTGGTATTGGATTCAAGGCCCTGAGAGACGGCCTTGCCTAGGTTATTGCTGTGGTTGGTGGGAGAGGGTTGGAGCCACCGTAACAAAGTTAATCAGATGGTGGGAAAGACTTTCAATGGTTGAGAACATCCCAATGAAGCTCGAGGAGAGATTGAGCTCTGAATTATACCTTGTTTCGGAATAGCCACAATTTAGGTGAGAACTATCGTTACAAACACTTCCTCCACATTCTCGATGCTCCATCTGACCCAGGTGTTTCTGGGTCGAGTTGGCTCCTGAGGTTTCTCTATGCCAGAAATTGTGCTTAAACAGCTGGTAGCTGGGATCGCCTTCCAATAAATTAATTGCCATATTGAGCTCTTGTGCCAAGGGTGAGTCGGCTTCACACTTGGTAAAGACAGGTATCATGAGAGTCAGCTGCTGCAACAATCTGTGGTACTTCTACACCAATTTTAAAATCAGGAGCTTGCACCAGCCGGTCACCAACCAGAATTGGTCCAATTAGGGTGGGCCATTACTCAAGCTGTCATCGATTTAAAAAAAGTAGCACCCTAGCTCTGCACAAATCAAACAAACCTTGACTGACATTTCAAACGAAACTCCTCCCTACAAGTGCAAGAGCTGCAAGAGAACATTTAGAGCCCTTGTTAACAGCTGATCAACATTAATTGCAAACTGGAGGAAACAGGAGAGGAATCAACCTCTGACAATAGGAGAAAAAGAGCTAAGAAATGGTCCAGAAAGTGGCTTGATATTGTGTGTAGTTAGGAAAGAGCACCTACAGCTCAGGGTACAGTAGCAATAACATGTCTATATGTGGAGCTTAAAACACTGAGTGAATCAATGTTTCTCACTCAACTGAAATGGGTTGCAGCTTACCTGGTATCTCCTGAGTAAGCACCAGACTCTTGCCAGGAACTTTTCAAACCGTACATCATCAATACAACTGTACCTATAGAGCTGTTCCTGAAAAAGATAGGTCAGAACACTTTTAATAACCAAATCACTTTTCTGTTGATTTATATCCAAGGACAAAATCAATGAGACTGCAGAAGGGAACTACCAGAATGGGAAGCCTTCCTCAGTGTCCCTCACTGCTGTCTCACTAGATTAGATGGAGGCGTGAGTTGGAGATAGGAATGGAAGAGTTCTGCCCCACAGTGCCAGGATGCTGCTCTGCTGCATTTGTCCTATAAAGTCTAATCATTTCTTCTCCCAACATATTTACCAGTGAATGCTGTTCTGTGCTGTAGATTCATGTTCAACTGGAATCAGATCAAGGTTACTTATGCATATTACTTGGAACTAATTCACCTTGTCATTCGGGTCCTGATTTAAACCCAAGCCTTCAAAGGGAATGAACAGTGTACGAACCAGGGGTGAAAGTGTCTAACTCAATGAACTAGCTAGTCCACCATCAAAAGAATGAGTATTTCATCCTGTCTGTCTGCACTAGATTTGGATGCAGGTCTCAGAGACTTGTCAGGAAAATGACTTATCTACTGTGCTGGCCAGACCCCAGAAGAGTAAAGAGATGTTCATCCCGTGTCTGGGCTGGATTCTAACTCCGGCCATGTGGCCGGACGTACACTTAGATAATTTGCAACCAAAGACAAATAATATTTTATCAGTATTTTACATCATTGCTTGGGGATCATGCGAGGGCAATAAAAACAAAAACATACAAAGAAAGAATGCTGATTGCCAGCTGTAAACAAACACTTTGGATTTACTTTAAAAGGTAAAAAGTACTTTCTCTGGGGAGGAAAAACGTCTTGAGAGTCGGTGAGAAACAAAACCAAAAGAGAAAATAGTGGGCAGGAACAATAGAGGAACAGAAAATAATTACTACTGAACATTGAGAGGAATGTATTCATGCTTCTCTTGTTGTATCAGTTCTACTTATTAGAGTAGATATAAACTATTCTGATAAAATGGCTATTTGAAATGTCTCTAAGGCGCCTTTTACATGACAAGGGTTCCCCCTTTATCCCCCACCCATCATTTAAAGGAAGTTCTAACATCCAACTCCCTACTGCATCTTGTTGCTTTATAGATAGGAACCATTATTAGTGCCATGAAACCTGCTCTCACTGTTGTGGTTTACAGGGAGCTGCCATCGTGTCAATTTATGGCCAGTCTGGTTGTTGGATTCTGGAGTTAGGATTGGCATAAGAAAATTATCTATTTATTCAAGATCACTATATTACCAGAGCAATAGTTTTTGACTCGCTGTCATTTAGATTTGGCCTTTGACTCTGGTTACTTCTTTGTTGGTTTTTGACTCTCTCTGTGGTGCCTCACTGTTGGTTTTTGACTCTCTCTGTGGTGCCTCACTGTTGGTTTTTGACTCTCTCTGTGGTGCCTCACTGTTGGTTTTTGACTCTCTCTGTGGTGCCTCACTGTTGGTTTTTGACTCTCTCTGTGGTGCCTCACTGTTGGTTTTTGACTCTCTCTGTGGTGCCTCACTGTTGGTTTTTGACTCTCTCTGTGGTGCCTCACTGTTGGTTTTTGACTCTCTCTGTGGTGCCTCACTGTTGGTTTTTGACTCTCTCTGTGGTGCCTCGTTTGCTGGGAGGCACCTGGCAGAATCCTTGCCACAAGGATGGGAGTTGCTACTGCTGGGGAGCAAAGGTCAGCAATGCTGCAGGGGGAGACCAGCTGCAGCACCAGAAGGAGGTGGAGCCGTCTTAGAGAGAGCAGAATAGCCCCAGAGACTTTTTTTCCTCCCAACTTCAAAACACCCTCTCCATTCCTTTAATTTTCCACTGCTCTACTGCCCGATTTCAGGTGGAGGAAAATCTCGTCCAATGTCTGATAAATGTAGCACTGGCCAGGGTCAAGCAAAACCCCCTTGTTATTGTAAATTGCTCATTAGAAAGGTCCCAGCAGATCGGAAAACCGCAAACATAACACCAATTCAAGAAGGGAGTGAGACAGAAAGCAGGTAACTATAGACCAGTTAGCCTAACATCTGTCATTGGGAAAAATGCTAGAATCCATTATTAAGGAAGTAGTAGCAGGACATTTGGAGACTCATAATACAATCAAGGAGAGTCAACATGGTTTTATGAAGGGGAAATCGTGTCTGACAAATTTATTAGAGTTCTTTGAGGAAGTAACGGGCAGGGTGGATAAAGGGGAACCAATGGATGCAGTATATTTGGAATTCCAAAAGGCATTCGATAAGGTGCCACATAAAAGATTACTGCACAAGATAAGAGCTCATGGTGTTGGGGGTAATATACTGGCATGGATAGAGGATTGGTTAACGGACAGAAAACAAAGAGTCGGGATAAAAGGGTCATTTTCAGGATGACAATCTGTAACTAGTGGGGTGCCGCAGGGCTCAGTGCTGGGCCCTAACTATTTACAATATATATCAATGACTTGGATGAAGGAACAGAATGTCTTGTGGCTAAATTTGCTGATGATACAAAGATAGGTGGAAAAGCAAGTTGCGATGAGGACACAAAGTGTCTGCAAAGGAATATTGACAGGTTAAGTGAATGAGCAAAAATTTGGCAGATGGAATATAATGTGGGAAAATGTGAAGTCATCCACTTTGGGAGGAAAAAAAAAGCAAAATATTATTTGAATGGAGAAATACTACAAAATGTTGTGGTACAGAGGGATCTGGGTGTCCTCGTACATGAAACACAAAAAGTCAACATACAGGTGCAGCAGGTAATCCAGAAGGCAAACGGAATATTGGCCTTTGTTTCGAGGGGGATGGAGTATAAAAGCAGGGAAGTCGTGCTCCAACTGTACAGGGTGCTGGTGAGACCACACCTGGAGTACTGTGTACAGTTCTGGTGCCCTTATTTAAGGAAGGACATACTTGCGTTGGAGGCAGTTCAAAGAAGGTTCACTAAATTGATTCCGGGTATGGAAGGGTTGTCTTATGAGGAAAGATTGAACAGGTTGGGTCTATACTCACTGGAGTTTAGAAGAATGAAACATACAAGATTCTGAAGGGACTCTATAGGGTAGATGCTGAGAGGATGTTACCCCCCATGGGGGAATCTAAAACTAGGAGGCATAGTCTCAATAAGGGGTCGCCTGTTTAAGGTGAAAATGAGGAGGAATTTCTTCTCCCAGAGGGTATGAATCTTTGGAATTCTTTACCCCAAAAAGCTGTGGAGGCTGAGTCATTGAATACATTCAAGGCTGAGTTAGACAAATTTTTGATAAGCAAGGGAGTCGAAGGATATGGGGAAAAGGCGGGAAAGTGGAGTTGAGGTAAAAATCAGATCAGCCATTATCTCATTAAATGGCGGAGCAGGCTCGAGGGGCCGAATGGCCTACTCCTGCTCCTATTTCTTATGGTCTTAGAAATGGCACATGTTGTTGTCTGATGTCTTCCCAGTTCTTCGAATATCAAATAAATTTCAATATAGATAAGTACTGTGCACGGTTCTGGTCTCCACATTAAGAAAAGAATGTAGAGGCAATGGAAAATGTGCAAAAAAGATTTACAGGGATGATAGAGCAATAGGTTGGGGCACTTTTCTCTAGAAAAGAGAAAGCTGAGGGGTGACCTGATAGAGGTCTTTATGATTGTGAAGGGGTTTGATATAGATGTTCCCATTTGTGAGGGGACCATAAATATAAGATAGTTACCGATAAATCCAATAGGGAATTCAGGAGAAATTTCTTTACTGAAAGAGTGGTTAGAATGTGGAGCTCGCTACCAGAAGGAGTAGTTGAGGCAAATAGCATAGACGCATTTACGGGGAAGCTAGATAGCATGAGGGAGAAAGGAATAACGCAGTATGCTGAGTGTTAGATGAAGCAGGGAGGGAGGAGGCTCGTGTGGAGCATAAATGCCGGCATAGACCAATTGGGCCGAATGGCCCATTTCTGTGCTGTAAATTCTATCTGTGATAGTGGGAGAACAATCATCTATCAGACCGTGGTACAAAGTAAAAGCCATTTCATACTCTTCCACTTTGCATAACCAGACAAAAGAATAAATCAATAACTCACCAGTTTACTCAAGTAATTGCGGCTGATTTTCCTAACTTCTCCTTTATATCGTACACAGGCAACGTCATTCTCAAAGTGCATCTCAACACGTGGGAGTGGGGTTGTGGGGAATGCGAGTCTCAAAGGGTAACAGTACACCAGCCTGTCTATCACCTCCGGCCTCTCCACCTCTTCTGTGGGAAAGTAAACAGCAGGAGAAGTTTACAACTACCAGTTAGAAACCAAAGCGATGTTTGTAGCGAAAAGTGAAATCTAAAGTTAAAGATACACTGCTGAGAGTCTAAAGTACCATTAAGAAGATTAAAACTCATAGGTAAAAAGGAAAGTTAAAAATAGGAAAGAAAAATGCAAACACTGTGAAAGACTCAGACCCTAAATTGCACTGTGGAAAGAATGTTTGTATCCAATTTCTTCTGTTTAATGGTGGCAAAATCCAACAACACTCATGAAGCTCGACACCATCCAGGACAAAGCAGCTCGCTTGATTGGCACCCCATCCACCACCCTAAAAATTCACTCCCTTCACCACCGGCGCACTGTGGCTGCAGTGTGTACCATCCACAGGATGCACTGCAGCCTCTACCACCTAGAAGGACAAGGGCAGCAGGCACATGGGAACAACACCACCTGCACGTTCCCCTCCAAGTCACACACCATCCCGACTTGGAAATATATCGCCGTTCCTTCATCATCACTGGGTCAAAATCCTGGAACTCCCTACCTAACAGCACTGTGGGAGAACCTTCACCACACGGACTGCAGTGGTTCAAGAAGGCTGCTCACCACCACCTTCTCAAGGACAATTAGGGATGGGCAATAAATGCTGGCTCTGCCAGCGACGCCCACATCCCATGAACAAATAAAAAAAACACCTGCGGCAAAATAGGGAGATTTCTGTTCGACATTTATATATATTTATATAATCTATTATGTATTAAAATCCATAAGTGGGTGACAGAATTCCAGGCAATACCTTTAATGCCCCTAGGCGATGCTGCAATACAATTTTTCAAAAAGTAAAACATCATATAACGTTACACTTTGAAAGTGAGCTATAACTAGTTTCTGGTTATTTGTACCAACCGCCACCAGGTGGCTCTGCACCAATGCATCGGCTGTGTGCCAAAAGTTTAGTAAGTGCATTGATGTCATAAGGGTATAAAAGAATAAGCTGTAATGTAATTATTAGTAGTCAAGCTGTCGTAACAGGTCACACGTTAGTCTAAAAGGACTTCTGTTTAGTTTCCGTGTCCAGACTAACTCTGCACCTGCTCTCTTAATCTCCTTATCCCAAGTGTGAACTCCAACAGCTAGCGAAACAATAACAATCTTTACCAGGCCCTTAGAAACCTTTGTAATGGTGTTTAAATAGCTCCCCGTTAACGCCCCCTTCTTTCAACGTTCCTGGTGCAGTGAAAGAAATGTAGCACAACCTCCCATCCCAGCAGCTGAAAGAGTAGTCACACCATCCTCTTCCCCCTTGGGGGTGATATTCCAGCCTCTAGTAGACTCAAGGCTGTGAGGGCCGCAGCATAACAGACCACTCCCACTGTCGCTGAGATTACTGAGAGAAGCTGAGGTGGTTTCTCTGTCCTTGCACCCCCTGCCCTCCCACTCCTCCTCCCCTCAGCAGTAGTGGTCAAGCCTCCAGACTAGAACTTGGCCTATACGTCCAACTCACTTCTGACTACCCGACGAGGATTTAGAACTCTTCCATGCACTGTTTGAACTCTCCCTGTATCACTCTCTGTTAAATCAACTCAAGAGTGAAAAGGGTGAACAGTGCTGATGAAATAGAGTGTGACAAACACTGTGCCTTCTAACAACATTGGGATTATGTTACTGAACTAGTACTCCAGAGGCCTGGACTAATAATTAAGAGAATGTGAGTTCAAATCTCACCATTTCAGTCCGAGAATTTGAATTCAGATTAAAAAATCTGGAATCAGTAAAAGTGATCATATAGCTGTTGGACTGTGGTAGAAACCCTTATCCGGTCTGGCCTATATGTGACTCCAACATGGTTGATTCTTAATTGCCCTCTGAAGTGGTCCAGCAAGCCACCAGGTCAATTAGGAGAGTGCAATAAACATTGGTCTTGCCAGTGACGCCCACATCCCAAGAATGAATCGAAAAAAAATTAAAATCTTAGCTACTGACTTGCAAAGATGCAAGTTTACTGCCTGAATTTAAATGTGACCATTTGCAACACGGTCTCAGTTTCAGCAGCAGCTTTCTGCCAGGGCCTGTGAGCGCCTCTCACCTGATATATTGCACTCTTTGAGTAATGCTAAATGCTTCTCTTGGACTCGCTTCACGTAGTCACCAGATATGTGGTAGATCTTCCCACAGATTCCTTCCACAGACTCTTTAGCCACTGCTGCCACGTGAGGCCCGCACTGTTTCCGCAAGTGCTCCAGTCTCTCCTGCAAACAGAAATAAGACTGAGTCAGGAACTCGGCCAACAGAAAGGCTCACTGCATATCTCCACAAACCAGCTGTCAACTCCAGGCTCTTGTAAATGGCATTTAAACAGTCGACACATTTCCAGTCCCCATTTTGTCATGTCAGTAGTGGTTTCCTGGTTCTCACTACCAAGCATCAATCCTTCTGCTGTACTCTCTCATGATGTGGAGGTGGAAAGAGGATTCCACAGTTCTGTGTACAAGTGGCTTTAAACATGACATGAGGCTAAGGATAATTTTGAGTTTGTGTTGTTGACCGGAGGTCACTGGTTACGGTTACTGGCTTAGTACAAAGAGGAGAAGAGCCAACAGTGTGGATGCATGGGTGTCCGTGCATGAGTGCAGAGTGGGAGAAATCTGCGCTCCTGTGGGTGCAGAATGGGGATATGACTGCGTTTGTAAAGTTATCGGGAAGCATTTGTAAGGGTGTGAGGGGGCCCGCTGTGCTTGTATGAATGAGTAGATGGCTGTGTTTATACAGTGTGGAGAGGTGGCTGTGTTTATACAGTGTGGAGAGGTGGCTGTGTTTATACAGTGTGGAGAGGTGGCTGTGTTTGTACAGTGTGGAGAGGTGGCTGTGTTTATACAGTGTGGAGAGGTGGCTGTGTTTGTACAGTGTGGAGAGGTGGCTGTGTTTATACAGTGTGGAGAGGTGGCTGTGTTTATACAGTGTGGAGAGGTGGCTGTGTTTATACAGTGTGGAGAGGTGGCTGTGTTTATACAGTGTGGAGAGGTGGCTGTGTTTGTACAGTGTGGAGAGGTGGCTGTGTTTATACAGTGTGGAGAGGTGGCTGTGTTTATACAGTGTGGAGAGGTGGCTGTGTTTGTACAGTGTGGAGAGGTGGCTGTGTTTGTACAGTGTGGAGAGGTGGCTGTGTTTGTACAGTGTGGAGAGGTGGCTGTGTTTGTATAGTGTGGAGAGGTGGCTGTGTTTGTACAGTGTGGAGAGGTGGCTGTGTTTGTACAGTGTGGAGAGGTGGCTGTGTTTATACAGTGTGGAGAGGTGGCTGTGTTTATACAGTGTGGAGAGGTGGCTGTGTTTATACAGTGTGGAGAGGTGGCTGTGTTTGTACAGTGTGGAGAGGTGGCTGTGTTTATACAGTGTGGAGAGGTGGCTGTGTTTGTACAGTGTGGAGAGGTGGCTGTGTTTGTACAGTGAGGAGAGGTGGCTGTGTTTGTACAGTGTGGAGAGGTGGCTGTGTTTATACAGTGTGGAGAGGTGGCTGTGTTTGTACAGTGTGGAGAGGTGGCTGTGTTTGTACAGTGTGGAGAGGTGGCTGTGTTTGTACAGTGTGGAGAGGTGGCTGTGTTTATACAGTGTGGAGAGGTGGCTGTGTTTGTACAGTGTGGAGAGGTGGCTGTGTTTGTACAGTGTGGAGAGGTGGCTGTGTTTGTACAGTGTGGAGAGGTGGCTGTGTTTGTACAGTGTGGAGAGGTGGCTGTGTTTGTACAGTGTGGAGAGGTGGCTGTGTTTATACAGTGTGGAGAGGTGGCTGTGTTTGTACAGTGTGGAGAGGTGGCTGTGTTTGTACAGTGTGGAGAGGTGGCTGTGTTTATACAGTGTGGAGAGGTGGCTGTGTTTGTACAGTGTGGAGAGGTGGCTGTGTTTAAACAGTGTGGAGAGGTGGCTGTGTTTATACAGTGTGGAGAGGTGGCTGTGTTTGTACAGTGTGGAGAGGTGGCTGTGTTTGTACAGTGTGGAGAGGTGGCTGTGTTTATACAGTGTGGAGAGGTGGCTGTGTTTGTACAGTGTGGAGAGGTGGCTGTGTTTATACAGTGTGGAGAGGTGGCTGTGTTTATACAGTGTGGAGAGGTGGCTGTGTTTATACAGTGTGGAGAGGTGGCTGTGTTTGTACAGTGTGGAGAGGTGGCTGTGTTTATACAGTGTGGAGAGGTGGCTGTGTTTATACAGTGTGGAGAGGTGGCTGTGTTTATACAGTGTGGAGAGGTGGCTGTGTTTGTACAGTGTGGAGAGGTGGCTGTGTTTATACAGTGTGGAGAGGTGGCTGTGTTTGTACAGTGTGGAGAGGTGGCTGTGTTTGTACAGTGTGGAGAGGTGGCTGTGTTTATACAGTGTGGAGAGGTGGCTGTGTTTATACAGTGTGGAGAGGTGGCTGTGTTTGTACAGTGTGGAGAGGTGGCTGTGTTTGTACAGTGTGGAGAGGTGGCTGTGTTTATACAGTGTGGAGAGGTGGCTTTGTTTGTACAGTGTGGAGAGGTGGCTGTGTTTATACAGTGTGGAGAGGTGGCTGTGTTTGTACAGTGTGGAGAGGTGGCTGTGTTTGTACAGTGTGGAGAGGTGGCTGTGTTTGTACAGTGTGGAGAGGTGGCTGTGTTTATACAGTGTGGAGAGGTGGCTGTGTTTATACAGTGTGGAGAGGTGGCTGTGTTTATACAGTGTGGAGAGGTGGCTGTGTTTATACAGTGTGGAGAGGTGGCTGTGTTTGTACAGTGTGGAGAGGTGGCTGTGTTTATACAGTGTGGAGAGGTGGCTGTGTTTGTACAGTGTGGAGAGGTGGCTGTGTTTATACAGTGTGGAGAGGTGGCTGTGTTTATACAGTGTGGAGAGGTGGCTGTGTTTATACAGTGTGGAGAGGTGGCTGTGTTTGTACAGTGTGGAGAGGTGGCTGTGTTTATACAGTGTGGAGAGGTGGCTGTGTTTGTACAGTGTGGAGAGGTGGCTGTGTTTGTACAGTGAGGAGAGGTGGCTGTGTTTGTACAGTGTGGAGAGGTGGCTGTGTTTATACAGTGTGGAGAGGTGGCTGTGTTTGTACAGTGTGGAGAGGTGGCTGTGTTTGTACAGTGTGGAGAGGTGGCTGTGTTTGTACAGTGTGGAGAGGTGGCTGTGTTTATACAGTGTGGAGAGGTGGCTGTGTTTGTACAGTGTGGAGAGGTGGCTGTGTTTGTACAGTGTGGAGAGGTGGCTGTGTTTGTACAGTGTGGAGAGGTGGCTGTGTTTGTACAGTGTGGAGAGGTGGCTGTGTTTGTACAGTGTGGAGAGGTGGCTGTGTTTATACAGTGTGGAGAGGTGGCTGTGTTTATACAGTGTGGAGAGGTGGCTGTGTTTGTACAGTGTGGAGAGGTGGCTGTGTTTATACAGTGTGGAGAGGTGGCTGTGTTTATACAGTGTGGAGAGGTGGCTGTGTTTATACAGTGTGGAGAGGTGGCTGTGTTTGTACAGTGTGGAGAGGTGGCTGTGTTTATACAGTGTGGAGAGGTGGCTGTGTTTATACAGTGTGGAGAGGTGGCTGTGTTTATACAGTGTGGAGAGGTGGCTGTGTTTGTACAGTGTGGAGAGGTGGCTGTGTTTATACAGTGTGGAGAGGTGGCTGTGTTTGTACAGTGTGGAGAGGTGGCTGTGTTTGTACAGTGTGGAGAGGTGGCTGTGTTTATACAGTGTGGAGAGGTGGCTGTGTTTATACAGTGTGGAGAGGTGGCTGTGTTTGTACAGTGTGGAGAGGTGGCTGTGTTTGTACAGTGTGGAGAGGTGGCTGTGTTTATACAGTGTGGAGAGGTGGCTGTGTTTGTACAGTGTGGAGAGGTGGCTGTGTTTATACAGTGTGGAGAGGTGGCTGTGTTTGTACAGTGTGGAGAGGTGGCTGTGTTTGTACAGTGTGGAGAGGTGGCTGTGTTTATACAGTGTGGAGAGGTGGCTGTGTTTATACAGTGTGGAGAGGTGGCTGTGTTTGTACAGTGTGGAGAGGTGGCTGTGTTTATACAGTGTGGAGAGGTGGCTGTGTTTGTACAGTGTGGAGAGGTGGCTGTGTTTGTACAGTGTGGAGAGGTGGCTGTGTTTGTACAGTGTGGAGAGGTGGCTGTGTTTATACAGTGTGGAGAGGTGGCTGTGTTTATACAGTGTGGAGAGGTGGCTGTGTTTATACAGTGTGGAGAGGTGGCTGTGTTTATACAGTGTGGAGAGGTGGCTGTGTTTATACAGTGTGGAGAGGTGGCTGTGTTTATACAGTGTGGAGAACTGTCTCCATTTTTGGTAGATATGATGAGGCATACATCCTTACATGAGAGGGTCAGTGTGCACACAGCAGGTGCATTGGTGCATTAAAACATCACTTAGATCCTCAAAACCTATGCTAGTACCCAACTGTACATTAAAGCTCATTAATCTAGTGCTACAGCTCTGCCATCGAAGTCCATCTTCTAGAACCCTAACTCTCCCATTGAAGCCCATCCCTCTAGAACCCTAACTCTCGCACTGAAGCCCATCCCTCTAGTACGCTAACACTCCCATTAAAACAGGTCCCTCCAGTACCCTAATTCTTCCACTGAGCCCATCCCACTAACACACTGGCTCTTCCATCACTGTCCATTCCACATCACCCATTGATGGAGTAAACATGATTACAGTAATGTCTGCATTGTGGCTGGTCCCGTCCCAATCTTCCTCATACCATTCAATCTTCACCTTTTTATGCAACCTTTCTCTTACCCTGCAATCTTCCTTTACTGCATAATCTTCCCCATACAGAATAACCTTGCTCTACCCTGTAATCGTCCCTATAGCCTGTAATCATTCCATTTTTTTTAAGTCATTAAGTTTATTTTTGCTAAGTTTAGTTACTATAATAAATTGAGGCATGGCAGGGCTCAGTCCCGTTCAGTGCACATCCTGTGCCATATGGGAACTCCAGGACGCTTCCCGTGTCCTGGACAACCACAGGTGGAGGAAGTGTCGTCAGCTGGAGGAGCTCGAGCTCCGGGTTTCGGTGTCACTGCAGTGCATCCGTGAGGCTGAGAGTCTCGTGGACAGCACTTTTCAGGAGGTGGTCACCCCGCAGCTTGAGAGAGTGCAGGCAGAGAGGGACTGGGTGACCGCCAGACAGACAAGGAGGACCTGGCAGGTAGTGCAGGAGTCCCCTGAGGGCATCTGACTCTCTAACCATTATTCAGTTCTGGGGGAGAGGGTCCTCTGGGGAGTGCATCCAGAACAAAGTCCACAGCATCATGAGTGGCCAGCTGTACAGGGGGGTAGGAGAAAGATCAGGAGAGCGATAATGATAGCGGATTCTATCGTTAGAGGAACAGACAGCGTTTCTGCGGCCGCAGACGAGATTCCAGGATCGTACGTTGCCTCCCTGGTGCCAGGGTCAAGGATGTCACCAAGTGGCTGCAGAACATTCTGGAGGGGGTGGGTGACCAGCCAGAGGTCATGGTCCATATCAGTACCAACAACATGGGCAGAAAGGCAGACTTTAAGGAGTTAGGAAAGAAATTAATAAGCAGGGCCTCAATCGTAGTAATCTCTGGATTACTCCCAGTGCCATGCACGAGTGAGTATAGAAATAGGAGGATAGAGCAGATGAATGCGTGGCTGGACAGATGATGCAGGAGAGGGGGCTTTAGATTCCTGGGGCATTGGGACTGGTTCTGGGGGAGGTGGAACCTGTACAAGCTGGAGGGGTTGCACCTCAACAGGGCCGGGACCAATATCCTCGCGGGGAGGTTTGCAAGTGCTGTGGGGAGGGTTTAAACTAGCTTAGCAGGGGGATGGGAACCTGAGCGTAGAGTCAGAATGGAGAGAAGCAGAGCTGGAAATGGGGGCAGAAAATTAGTGAGTGAGTTTGTAAGACTGAGGAATCAAAGGTTAGAAACTAGACAACAAAGAAGCTTGGCAGTGCTTTTTTTTATTCATTCATGGGATGTGGGCGTCGCTGGCAAGGCCAGCATTTATTGCCCATCCCCAATTGCCCTTGAGAAGGTGGTGGTGAGCCGCCTTCTTGAACCGCTGCAGTCTGTGTGGTGAAGGTTCTCCCACAGTGCTGTTAGGAAGGGAGTTCCAGGATTTTGACCCAGCGACGATGAAGGAACGGCGATATATTTCCAAGTCGGGATGGTGTGTGACTTGGAGGGGAACGTACAGGTGGTGTTGTTCCCATCTACCTGCTGCTCTTGTCCTTCTAGGTGGTAGAGGTCGCCTTGGCGAGTTGCTGCAGTGCATCCTGTGGATGGTACACACTGCAGCCACAGTGCGCCAGTGGTGAAGGGTGTGAATGTTTAGGGTGGTGGATGGGGTGCCAATCAAGCGGGCTGCTTTGTCCTGGATGGTGTCGAGCTTCTTGAGTGTTGTTGGAGCTGCACTCATCCAGGCAAGTGGAGAGTATTCCATCACACTCCTGACTTGTGCCTTGTAGATGGTGGAAAGGCTTGGAGAGTCAGGAGGTGAGTCACTCGCCACAGAATACCCAGTCTCTGACCTGCTCTTGTAGCCACAGTATTTATATGGCTGGTCCAGTTCAGTTTCTGACCCCCAGGATGTTGATGGTAGGGGATTCGGCGATAGTAATGCTGTTGAATGTCAAGGGGAGGTGGATAGACTCTCTCTTGATGGAGATGGTCATAGCCTGGCACTTGTCTGGCGCAAATGTTACTCGCCACTTATGAGCCCAAGCCTGGATGTTGTCCAGGTCTTGCTGCCTGCGGGCAAGGACTGCTTCATTATCTGAGGGGTTGCGAATGGAACTGAACACTGTGCAGTCATCAGCGAACATCCCCATTTCTGACCTTATGATGGAGGGAAGGTTATTGATGAAGCAGCTGAAGATGGTTGGGCCGAGGACACTGCCCTGACGAACTCCTGCAGCAATGTCCTGGGGCTGAGATGATTGGCCTCCAACAACCACTACCATCTTCCTTTGTGCTAAGTATGACTCCAGCCACTGGAGAATTTTCCCCCTGATTCCCATTGACTTCAATTTTACTAGGGCTCCTTGGTGCCACACTCGGTCAAATGCTGCCTTGATGTCAAGGGCAGTCACTCTCACCTCACCTCTGGAATTCAGCTCTTTTGTCCATGTTTGGACCAAGGCTGTAATGAGGTTTGGTGTCGAGTGGTCCTGGCAGAACCCAAACTGAGCATCGGTGAGCAGGTTATTGGTGAGTAAGTGCCACTTGATAGCACTGTCGACGACACCTTCCATCACTTGGCTGCTGATTGAGAGTAGTCTGATGGGGCGGTAATTGGCCAGATTGGATTTGTCCTGCTTTTTGTGGACAGGACATACCTGGGCAATTTTCCACATTGTTGGGTAGATGCCAGTGTTGTAGCTATATGGAACAGCTTGGCTAGAGGCGCAACTAATTCTGGAGCACAAGTCTTCAGCACTACAGCCAGGACGTTGTCAGGGCCCATAGCCTTTAGTGTATCCAGTGCACTCAGCCATTTCTTGATATCACGTGGAGTGAATCGAATTGGCTGAAGACTGGCTTCTGTGATGGTGGGGATATCGGGAGGAGGCCGAGATGGATCATCCACTCGGCACTTCTGGCTGAAGATGGTTGCAAACGCTTCAGCCTTGTCTTTTGCACTCACGTGCTGAACCCCGCTTAATGGTATATACCTCAATGCAAGGAGTATAGTGAATAAGGCAGATGAGCTGAGGATACAGATAGACATGTGGAAGTCCAATATCTCGGCTATTACTGAAAGATGGCTTAAACAGGGGCAGGAATGGCAGCTCATTACAGGGTTTTCAGATGAGATTGAAAGGGGGATAAAAAAGGAGGGGGTTGGCAATATTGAATCATAGAATGGTTACAACACGGAAGGAGGTCATTCGGCCCACCAAGTCTGTGCCGGCTCTATGCAAGAGCAATCCAGCTAGGCCCACTCCCCCGCCCTTTCCCCGTAGCCCTGCAAATGTTTTCCTTTCAAGTACTTATCCAGTTCCCTTTTGAAGGCCATGATTGAATCTGCCTCCACCACCCCCTCGGGCAGTGCATTCCACTCGCTGTGTTTAAAAAAAAGTTTTTCCTCATGTCACCTTTGGTTCTTTTGCCAATCACCTTAAATCTATGCCCTCTGGTTCTTGACCCTTCCGCCAATGGGAACAGTTTCTCTCTATCTACTCTGTCTAGACCCTTCATGATTTTGAACACCTCGATCAAATCTCCTCTCACCGTCTCTGTTCCAAGGAGAACAACCCCAGCTTCTCCAGTCTATCCACGTAACTAAAGTCCCTCATCCCTGGAATCATTCTAGTAAATCTCTTCTGCACCCTCTCTAAGGCCTTCACATCTTTCCTAAAGTGCGGTGCCCAGAATTGGACACAATACTCGAGTTGCGGTCGAACCAGTATTTTATAAAGGTTCATCATGACTTCCATACTTTTGTACTCTATGCCTCCATTTATAAAGCCCAGGATCCCGTATGCTTTTTTAACTGCTTTCTCAACCTACCCTGCCACTTTTAACGATTTGTGAACATGTACCCCCAGATCTCTCTGTTCCTGTACCCCTTTGAGTTGTGCCCTCTAGTTTATATTGCCTCTCCTCATTCTTCCGACCGAAATTTATCTGCGTTAAATTTCATCTGCCACGTGTCCGCCCATTCCACCAGCCTGTCTATATCCTCTTGAAGTCCCAACACCGACCCCTGGGGAACACCTTCCCTCCAGCCCGAAAACAGCCGTTCACCACTACTCTGTTTCCTGTCCTACTCTTGTGTCCATGTTGCTATTGCCCCCTTTATTCCATGGGATGCAATCTTGATGATAAGCCTACCATGAGGCACTTTATCAAACGCCTTTTGAAAGTCCATAAACACCACATCTACTGCATTGCCCTCATCTACCCTCTCTTACCTCATCAAAAAACTCTATCAGGTTAGTTAAACATGATTTGCCTTTAACAAATCCGTGCTGGCTTTCCCTAATCAATCCACACTCGTCCAAGTGACTGTTAATTCTGTCCTGGATTATCGTTTCTAAAAGTTTCCCCACCACTGAGGTTAAACTGACTGGCCTATAGTTGCTGGGTTTATCCTTGCACCTTTTTTGAACAAGGGTGTAACATTTGCAATTCTCCAGTCCTCTGGCATTACCCCCATATCTAAGGATGTTTGGAAGATTATGGCCAGTACCTCCGCAATTTCCACCCTTACTTCCCTCAGCAACCTAGGATGCATCCCATCCGGACTGGGTGATTTATCTATTTTAAGTACAGCTAGCCTTTCTAGTACCTCTTCTTTATCAATTTTTAGCCCATCCAGTATCTCAACTATATCTTCCTTTACTGAGACTCTGGCGGCATCTTCTTCCTTGGTAAAGACAGATGCAAAGTACTCATTTAGTACCTCGGCCATCCCCTCTGCCCCCATGAGTAGATCTCCTTTATGGTCCCTTATCGGCCCCATCCCTCCTCTTACCAGTCTTTTACTGTTTATATGCCTGTAGAAGACTTTTGGATTCCCTTGTATGTTGTCCGCCAGTCTATTCTCATACTCTCTCTTTGCCCCTCTTATTTCCTTTTTCACTTCCCCTCTGAACTTTCTATATTCTGCCTGGTTCTCACTTGTGTTTTCAACCTGACATCTGTCATACGCCCCTTTTTTCCATTTCATCTTACTCACTATTTCTTTTGTCATCCAGGAAGCTCTGGCTTTAGTTGCCCTACCTTTCTGCCTTGTGGGAATGTGCCTAAACTGTACCCGAACCATTTCCTCTTTAAAGGCCGCCCATTGTTCAATTACGGTTATTGGTGAAAGAAACAATCACAGCTGTGAGGGGGGATGATATGTTAGAAGGATCATCAAATGAGGCCACATGGGTTGAACTGAAGAACAAAAAAGGGGCAGTCACACTGGAATATTGGATGGGATAAGCATAATGAGAGAGGAAGTATTAAGGGGATTAGCATATTTGAAAGTAGATAAATCACCAGGCCCGGATGAAATGTATCCCAGGTTGTTAAGAGAAGCAAGGCAGGAAATAGCGGAGGCTCTGACCATCATTTTCCAACCCTCACTGGATACAGGCGTGGTGCCGGAGAATTGGAGGACTGCTAACATTGTACTGTTGTTTAAAAAAGCAGAAAGAGATAGACCGAGTAATTATAGGGCAGTCAGTCTAACCTCGGTGGTGGGCAAATTATTGGAATCAATTGTGAGAGACAGCATAAATCGCCATTTAGAAAGGCACGGGTTAATCAAGGTCAGTTATCATGGATTTGTTAAGGGAAGGTCGTGTCTAACTAACTTGATTGAATTTTTTGAACATGTAACAAGGATGGTCGATGGGGGTATTGCGTTTGATGTAGTGTACATGGATTTTAGCAAGGCTTTTGACAAGCTCCCACATGGCAGACTGGTCAAAAAAGTAAAAGCCCATGGGATCCAAGGGAAAGTGGCTACTTGGATCCAAAATTGGCTCAGTGGCAGGAAGCAAAGGGTAATGGTTAACGGGTGTTTTTGCGACTGGAAGGCTGTTTCCAGTGGGTCCCGCAAGGCTCAGTACCAGATCCCTTGCTTTTTGTGATATATATTAATGATTTGGACTTGAATGTGGGGGGCTTGATCAAGAAGTTTGCAGATGATACAAAAATTGGCCTTGTGGTTGATAGTGAGGAGGAAAGCTGTAGACTGCAGGAAGATATCAATGGACTGGTCAGGTGGGCAGAAAAGTGGCAAATGGAATTCAATCCAGAGAAGTGTGATGCATTTGGGGAGAACAAACAAGGCAAGGGAGTACACAATAAATGGGAGGATACTGAGATAATGTAGAGGAAGTGAGGGACCTTGGAGTGCATGACCACGGATCCCTGAAGGTAGCAGGAAAGATAAAGTGATTAAAAAGGCATATGGAATACTTTTCTTAATTAGCCAAGGCATAGAATATAAGAGCAGGGATGTTATGCGAGAACTGTATAAAACGTTGGTTAGGCCACAGCTTGAATACTGCGTATAGTTCTGGTCACCACATTACAGGAAAGATGTGATTGCACCAGAGGAGATTTACGAGGATATTGCCAGGGCTGGAGAATTTTAGCTATGAGAAAAGATTGGATAGGCTGGGGTTGTTCTCTTTGGAACAAAGGAGGCTGAGGGCAGATTTAATTGAGGTGTATAAATTATGACAGGTCCTTCCTATCCACTCTATCTAGTCCCATTTCCCTTAGCAGAGATGTCAATAACCAGGGGGCATAGATTTAAAGTAATTGGTAGAAGGATCAGAGGGGAGCTGAGGAGAAACCTTTTCGCCCAAAGTACTTGGACGTGCACCTGAAGTGCCGTAACCTACAGGCCAAGTGCTGGAAAATGGGATTAAGCTGGATAGCTCTCTTTCGGCTGGCACGGACATGATGAGCCAAATGACCTCCTTCTGTGCCGTAACTTTCTATGATTCTATCCAGTAATCTTGATCCCTTTATCCTGTAATGATCCCCTTACCTTGTAATCATACTCTTCCCATTACCGCGCAACCTTACCATATAATCTTCCTTTGTGGCAGACGGTTCCTTTCGCAACCAGTTGAAAGTATCTTCAACATTCCACTTCACGGTTTTCCTGACATCTGGGGTAGCGTTCCTGAGGGAAGCACCATATATATAGTGAGCAGGGCAAAATAAGCTGCTAGCTTGCTACTCACACACATTTACTGACCAAATAACAGGAAGAGGTCAAAATCCTTCTCACGGCCTGAAACCCACAGACTCTTTCTGTTATTGTTCATTATTATCACTCTGTCTATTAAGTGCACTGCTCCCAACATGCTTGGGGAGAACTCCACAACAGCTAAAATGCTGTGTTTTTTCTGATCAGCATGTTGTCTTACATGTGCACGAATCTATCACCATGGGTACGAGTCTCCAAATCAAGCTACGAGAAATCCACTGCCTGACAGGGATGATGAATACATCTTTCCCCTTAGGGACACATCCCATCTACTTAAATTCAGTTGGCAAGAGCTAGGGTTTAGGGGGTCCCCAAGTGTGTGCATGGGTACTGCTGGAGTTCACCAGTTAACACAGAGCAGCCTACCTGCTGCTCGACTCATTAGGGTCACTCCACTCATTACACCATTGGTTGCAAGGATATCTGGAGCCAAATAGAAAATATCCCAGCTCTTGGTGGCATCTATCCAAGAGGTCCTATTAATGAGTCAGGATGGCTGCTAAATCATTAACAGTACCCTTCTCAATCAACAGCCCACCAGGCTCAGCTATCAGATTACATAGTCTGCCATACAGGGTTGGCATGTTTCCAATGTTCCATTGGCAGATATGTCACCTTGAAGCCAACTCAAGCCCAAAGAGACCCCATTTATCTCTCTCCTTCTCCAGAGGATAGTTACTAATCAGTCATTAGATAAGCAAAGGTTTGAGCCCTCGCTTAACTGGTAGCAGGAATTCCTCATGACTGCCATTGTGAGCAGCTTGCCATAGAAAATGTGACTGTCTTGCCACAATCTTCCTGACCAAAATATCAATGTATCCTATCGAACAGTGGATCCACCAGGTGGCGGTACACAGCTTCAGGAGCACCTGTTTGCCTCTCTGCCACGCGATCACTGTGGGCACAAAACTCTTCATACGTGAGCTTGTGTGTTTTCCAGGTAACACCTTCCAGCAGCTGTCATCCCAGGTCTCAAGAGTGTCCTCATTTGCATATCTGCCTTCAGTTTGGTAGAAGGACTATGCAGAGCAGCTTGCAACATGTCAGCCACCTGGAAGCTTTTTATGTCCAAATCCAATGCTCATCACCAGCTGCTTAATCCAGATTCTTATGTTTAGGAAAAGAGATGTGCCTACAGTGACCCCAACACCCCTCCATGGTGCTCCGCTCGCCCTCTCTCTGCAGTCATTTCCTCTTTTTGCCACAAATCCACCTCACAGTTTCGTTCTGGGTCTCACATTGGGCCAAATAAAGCCCTTCCGTTGCATGCCTGGGAGTTCCAAACCATGAAGGAGAATTGTTTGGGTACAAGCTTCACCTTCTTTGGGACTCGTCTGTCACTGAAGAAAGATGAGAAAGACTAAACTGCTCTTTCGTGCTTCAGCATGGTCCTAAAAGTCCAGGCTAAACCAGGTACCAATATCAGTCAACAAGTCGGATGGACACCTCTTGCATCTTCCAATCAATATCTTTGAGATCTTTTCTTGATCCATGCAAAGCCATACTACCACAATTGGATACCCCCACCACCATGTCCCACTGGTTA
>NW_027138619.1:0-5000 GCF_035084215.1 Heptranchias perlo
ATTTTCGACTTCTGGTTGATCATTTCACCCCTTTTAATCATTTTTGCAACTTTTGGTTAACCATTTCCCCCAGCTTCTGGTTAACCATTTCCCCTTTGGGACTTAGTCCCTGAGCATTCTTTTGGGATTCTGGTTAATCATTTGCCACTTTTTTAAAAATTTTGCCGCTTTTGTTTAATCGTTTCCCTGCTATGTGGTCAACCTTTTCCCCTTTCAGACTTCATCGCCGCGCATTGTTGTCGACTTCTGGTTAATCATTTTTCCCCTTTAAATCTTTTTTTGCCACTTTTGGTTAACCATTTCACCCAGCTTCTGGTTAACCATTTGCCCCATTTTACTGAATTTTTCCGCTTTGGTTTAATCATTTCCCTGCTTTCTTGTCAACCTTTTCCCCTTTTGGACTTCGCCGCCGCACTTTGCTTTTGCCTTCTGGTTAAACATTTCTCCCCTTTTAATCCTTTTTCCCACTTTTGGTTCACCAGTTCACCCAGCTTCTGGTTCACCATTTCCCCTTTGGGACTTAAGTCTCTGAGCATTCTTTTGGGATTCTGGTTAACCATTTGCCACTTTTTAAAAAATGTTGCTGCTTTTGTTTAATGCTTTCCCTGCTTTCTGGTCAACCTTTTCCTCTTTCCGACTTCATCGCCGCACCTTGTTTACGACATCCGGTTAAACATTTCTCCCCTTTCAATCCTTTTTGCCACTTTTGGTTAAGCAGTTCAACCAGCTTCTGGTTAACCATTTGCCCCTTCTTACTGAATTTTTCTGCTTTTGTTTAATCATTTCCCTGCTTTATGGTCAACCTTTTCCCCTTTAGGACTTCGCCGCCGCACTTTGCTTTCGCCTTCTGGTTAATCATTTCACAACATTTTAATCCTTTTTCCCACTTTTGGTTAAACAGTTCACCCAGCTTCTGGTTAACCATTTGCCCCTTTGGGACTTAAGTCTCTGAGCATTATTTTGGGATTCTGGTTAACCATTTGCCACTTTTTAAAAAATGTTGCCGCTTTTGTTTAATCGTTTCCCTGCTTTCTGGTCAACCTTTTCTCCTTTAGGACTTCGCCGCCGCACTTTGCTTTCGCCTTCTGGTTAATCATTTCACCCCTTTTAATCCTTTTTCCCACTTTTGGTTAAACAGTTCACCCAGCTTCTGGTTAACCATTTGCCCCTTTGGGACTTAAGTCTCTGAGCATTCTTTTGGGATTCTGGTTCACCATTTGTCCCTTTTTAAAAGATATTGCTGCTTCTGTTTAATCCTTTCCCTGCTTTGCGGTCAACCTTTTCCTCTTTCAGACTTCATCGCCGCGCATTGTTTTCGACATCTGGTTCAACATTTCTCCCCTTTTAATCCTCTTTCCCACTTTTGGTTAAGCAGTTCACCCAACTTCTGGTTAACCATTTGCCCCTTTTTACTGAATTTTTCTGCTTTGGTTTAATCATTTCCCTGCTTTATGGTCAACCTTTTCCCCTTTAGGACTTTGACGCGGCACATTGCTTTCGCCTTCTGGTTAATCATTTCACCCCTTTTAATCCTTTTTCCCACTTTTGGTTAAACAGTTCACCCAGCTACTGGTTAACCATTTCCCCTTTGGCACTTAAGTCTCTGAGCATTCTTTTGGGATTCTGGTAAACCATTTGTCCCTTTTTAAAAAATGCTGCTGCTTTTGTTTAATGCTTGCCCTGCTTTGCGGTCGATCATTTCACCCCTTTTAATCCATTTTTGCCACTTTGGGTTAAACAGTTCACACAACTTCTGGTTCACCATTTCACATTTCGGAACTTTTATTCCCACCATTACTTTGGGCTTCTGGTTCATCATTTCACGCTGTTTTACAAATCTTTGCCGCTTCACTTTTAATCCACAAACCGTGGCTCGCTTTCGGGTGGGGGGGGGGTAGCGGGTTTGGGCCGGGCACTCGACATCCCGGTGTGCGACCGGGTTCGTTCTGGTACCGCTCGGTGCCCCTCGTCCTGCTCTTGCCGCGGAAGCAAACCAGACGACCGTCGGTCTCACGCCCGAGGGGAGAGGAGGCGGAAAGCGGTTTGCAGCCTTTCGCTGTACCTCCGGCGGGCAGCGCCGCACCTCCGAGTGCTCGGTACCGTTCGCTGCGCCTCGTCCGGCCGCACGCAGCGAGCCAAACCCGGAGGAAATCGGCCTGTGCCTTCTCGAGATATGGGCCTCCGGGTGGGACGGA
This sequence comes from Heptranchias perlo, assembly GCF_035084215.1. Taxonomy (NCBI): domain Eukaryota; kingdom Metazoa; phylum Chordata; class Chondrichthyes; order Hexanchiformes; family Hexanchidae; genus Heptranchias; species Heptranchias perlo. The sequence continues at coordinate 2,196 of NW_027138619.1, forward strand.
CAAACCGGGGCCCCGAGCTCGCTTTCGGCGGCCCGGCACTCGACTTCCCGGTGTCCGAACGTGATCCTTCCGGTACCCTTCGGTGCCCCTTGCCCGACTCCAGCTCCCGTGCTGAAGCGGAGTCGGTCGGCCTGACGGCCGCCGAGTTAGCCAGCGGAAAGCGGTGCGCAGCCTTTCGCTTGCAGCTCCGGCGGGCAGCGCCGCACCTCCGGCTGCTCAGTGCCGTCCGCTGCTCCCCTTCCGGCTGCACGCAGCGAACCATACCCGGAGGAAATCGGCCTCGGCCTTCCGGAGATATGGGCCTGCGAGTGGGACCAATAAATCGGTGCACATTTCCGGCTCGGTTTCCGGCCTCGGCACTATCAGTTCACGCCGTCCGACCGACGTCGTTCTGGCACGGTTCCGTTGCTCCTTGATCCGGTCCAGCCACGGTAATCAGCCGAAGATGGTGGGGGGGGGGACACATTGCCCGCCGAGTTAGCCGGAGGAAATCGGCCTCGGACTTCCTCAGATATCAGCCTCCGGGTGGGACAGACAAACCGGGGACCCGAGCACGCTTTCGGCGGCCCGCTGGTCGACTTCCCGGTGTGCGACCGGGTTCGTTCCGGTACCGTTCGCTGCCCCTCGTCCTGCTCTAGCCGCGGAGACAAACCCGACGACCGTCGGTCTCACGCCCGCGGAGGGAGGTGGCGGAAAGTGGTTTGCAGCCTTTCGCTGTACCTCCGGCGGGCAGCGCCCGACCTCCGAGTGCTCGGTACCGTCCGCTGCGCCTGGTCCTGCCGCACACAACGAGCCATACCCGGTGGAAATCGGCCTGTGCCTTCCAGAGATATGGGCCTCCGGGTGGGACGGACAAACCGGGGCCCCGTGCTCGCTTTCGGCGGCCCGCTAGTCGACTTCCCGGTGTGCGACCGGGTTCCTTCCGGTACCGTTCGCTGCCCCTCGTCCTGCTCTAGCCGCGGAAACAAACCCGACGACCGTCGGTCTCACGCCCGCGGAGGGAGGCGGCGGAAAGTGGTTTGCAGCCTTTCGCTGTACCTCCGGCGGGCAGCGCCCGACCTCCGAGTGCTCGGTACCGTCCGCTGCGCCTGGTCCGGCCGCACGCAACGAGCCATACCCGGAGGAAATCGGCCTGTGCCTTCCGGAGATATGGGCCTCCGGGTGGGACGGACAAACCGGGGCCCCGAGCGGTGGCACCCTGCTCGCTTTCGGCGGCCCGGCACTCGACTTCCCGGTGTGCGAACGTCATCGTTCCGGTACCCTTCGGTGCCCCTTGCCCCACTCTAGCTCCGGTGCTAAAGCGGAGTCGGTCGGTCTCACGGACGCCGAGTTAGCAGGCGGAAAGGGGTGCGCAGCCTTTCGCTGTCACTCCGGCGGGCAGCACCGCACCTCCGAGTGCTCGGTACCGAACGCTGCGCCTCCTCCTGCCGCACGCAACGAGCCATACCCGGAGGAAATCGGCCTCGGCGTTCCGGAGTTATCCGCCTCCGAGTGGGCCTGACCAAGCGGGGTGAACTGGAAATCATTAACCAACGTACTTCCATGTTTTCACCCGCAGAGGGCAGCACTCTCTTCTCCGTTTTAAACTGGGCCGACCCGGCTCCGTTTCGAGACCCGGCACTCGACTTCCCGGTGTGCGACCGGGTTCGTTCCGGTACCGTTCGCTGCCCCTCGTCCTGCTCTAGCCGCGGAACTAAACCCGACGACCGTCGGTCTCACGCCCGCGGAGGGAGGCGGCGGAAAGTGGTTTGCAGCCTTTCGCTGTACCTCCGGCGGGCAGCGCCCGACCTCCGAGTGCTCGGTACCGTCCGCTGCGCCTGGTCCGGCCGCACACAACGAGCCATACCCGGAGGAAATCGGCCTGTGCCTTCCGGAGATATGGGCCTCCGGGTGGGACGGACAAACCGGGGCCCCGAGCGGTGGCACCCTGCTCGCTTTCGGCGGCCCGGCACTCGACTTCCCGGTGTGCGAACGTCATCGTTCCGGTACCCTTCGGTGCCCCTTGCCCCACTCTAGCTCCGGTGCTAAAGCGGAGTCGGTCGGTCTCACGGACGCCGAGTTAGCAGGCGGAAAGGGGTGCGCAGCCTTTCGCTGTCACTCCGGCGGGCAGCACCGCACCTCCGAGTGCTCGGTACCGAACGCTGCGCCTCCTCCTGCCGCACGCAACGAGCCATACCCGGAGGAAATCGGCCTCGGCGTTCCGGAGTTATCCGCCTCCGAGTGGGCCTGACCAAGCGGGGTGAACTGGAAATCATTAACCAACGTACTTCCATGTTTTCACCCGCAGAGGGCAGCACTCTCTTCTCCGTTTTAAACTGGGCCGACCCGGCTCCGTTTCGAGACCCGGCACTCGACTTCCCGGTGTGCGACCGGGTTCGTTCCGGTACCGTTCGCTGCCCCTCGTCCTGCTCTAGCCGCGGAACTAAACCCGACGACCGTCGGTCTCACGCCCGCGGAGGGAGGCGGCGGAAAGTGGTTTGCAGCCTTTCGCTGTACCTCCGGCGGGCAGCGCCCGACCTCCGAGTGCTCGGTACCGTCCGCTGCGCCTGGTCCGGCCGCACACAACGAGCCATACCCGGTGGAAATCGGCCTGTGCCTTCCGGAGATATGGGCCTCCGGGTGGGACGGACAAACCGGGGCCCCGAGCTCGCTTTCGGCGGCCCGCTAGTCGACTTCCCGGTGTGCGAACGTCATCCTTCCGGTACTCAACCGTGCCCCTTGCCCCACTCTAGCTCCGGCGGTAAAGCGGAGTCGGTCGGTCTCACGGACGCCGAGTTAGCAGGCGGAAAGCGGTGCGCAGCCTTT
>NW_027138619.1:17500-27500 GCF_035084215.1 Heptranchias perlo
CGGGTCGGTCTCTGCAGACCTGGAGGCGCTAGACACAAGTCTGGTAAACAGGCTAAGTCTCGACATGCCACCTCTTACTATCCTGCAGGTACCCCGCCAATCCCCCCGGAACCGGCTGGCAATTGGCGAATCAGCGGGACGAATTTGAATTCGTGACCGACTCTCTGACACCGAATCGCCGCAAACGCGTTTCGATTTTTCGGCTTCGGTACCTCCCATCAGACTTTGACTGGCCATATCTCCGGACTCACGTGTCGCAGCCGGGACCTTCAGGTACCGTTCGACGCGTCTAACCCTGCCCCGTCGAATGGCGCCCCTCGCGGTGTGGTCCGATTTCCGCATTTTGGTCAGATTTGCCTCCAAAGTTTTCAGATTGAGTTGACGAATGCCCCCTACGGGGTAACCTCTTGCCCTTTCGGACATGGTCCCTGTGACTTAATTTCCGCCTTTTGCTCAATCGTTTCCCCATTTATAATTAATTTTAAAAATCGGGTTACTCAGTTCTGGTTTACCAGTTCCCTCTTCGGACTTAGTTTTTGGTTAATCATTTCCGGTTCACCAGTTCCCGTTTTGGACTTAGTCTCTGCGGGCCGTTTCTCATCTTTTGGTTCATCAGTTCCCCTCTTTTAATAATTTTTTGGCTGCTTTCGTTTGATCATTTCCCTGCCTTCTGGGTGACTTTTGCCCCTTAGGACTTCATCGCCGCACATTATTTTCGACTTCTGGTTGATCATTTCACCCCTTTTAATCATTTTTGCAACTTTTGGTTAACCATTTCCCCCAGCTTCTGGTTAACCATTTCCCCTTTGGGACTTAGTCTCTGAGCATTCTTTTGGGATTCTGGTTAATCATTTGCCACTTTTTAAAAAATGTTGCCGCTTTTGTTTAATGCTTTCTGGTCAACCTTTCCCTCTTTCAGACTTCACCGCGGCACATTGCTTCAGCCTCCTGGTTAATCATTTCACCCCTTTTAATCATTTTTGCAACTTTTGGTTAACCATTTCCCCCAGCTTCTGGTTAACCATTTCCCCTTTGGGACTTGGTCTCTGAGCATTCTTTTGGGATTCTGGTTAACCATTTGCCACTTTTTAAAAAATGTTGCCGCTTTTGTTTAATGCTTTCCCTGCTTTCTGGTCAACCTTTTCCCCTTTAGGACTTCACCGCGGCACATTGCTTTAGCCTCCTGGTTAATCATTTCACCCCTTTTAATCATTTTTGCAACTTTTGGTTAACCATTTCCCCCAGCTTCTGGTTAACCATTTCCCCTTTGGGACTTAGTCTCTGAGCATTCTTTTGGGATTCTGGTTAACCATTTGCCAATTTTTTAAAAATGTTGCCACTTTTGTTTAATGCTTTCTGGTCAACCTTTCCCTCTTTCAGACTTCACCGCGGCACATTGCTTTAGCCTCCTGGTTAATCATTTCACCCCTTTTAATCATTTTTGCAACTTTTGGTTAACCATTTCCCCCAGCTTCTGGTTAACCATTTCCCCTTTGGGACTTAGTCTCTGAGCATTCTTTTGGGATTCTGGTTAATCATTTGCCACTTTTTTAAAAATGTTGCCGCTTTTGTTTAATGCTTTCCCTGCTTTGTGGTCAACCTTTTCCCCTTTAGGACTTCACCGCGGCACATTGCTTCAGCCTCCTGGTTAATCATTTCACCCCTTTTAATCATTTTTGCAACTTTTGGTTAACCATTTCCCCCAGCTTCTGGTTAACCATTTCCCCTTTGGGACTTGGTCTCTGAGCATTCTTTTGGGATTCTGGTTAATCATTTGCCACTTTTTAAAAAATGTTGCCGCTTTTGTTTAATGCTTTCCCTGCTTTCTGGTCAACCTTTTCCCCTTTAGGACTTCACCGCAGCACATTGCTTTAGCCTCCTGGTTAATCATTTCACCCCTTTTAATCATTTTTGCAACTTTTGGTTAACCATTTCCCCCAGCTTCTGGTTAACCATTTCCCCTTTGGGACTTAGTCTCTGAGCATTCTTTTGGGATTCTGGTTAACCATTTGCCAATTTTTTTAAAATGTTGCCACTTTTGTTTAATGCTTTCTGGTCAACCTTTCCCTCTTTCAGACTTCACCGCCGCACATAATTTTCGACTTCTGGTTGATCATTTCACCCCTTTTAATCATTTTTGCAACTTTTGGTTAACCATTTCCCCCAGCTTCTGGTTAACCATTTCCCCTTTGGGACTTAGTCCCTGAGCATTCTTTTGGGATTCTGGTTAATCATTTGCCACTTTTTTAAAAATTTTGCCGCTTTTGTTTAATCGTTTCCCTGCTATGTGGTCAACCTTTTCCCCTTTCAGACTTCATCGCCGCGCATTGTTGTCGACTTCTGGTTAATCATTTTTCCCCTTTAAATCTTTTTTTGCCACTTTTGGTTAACCATTTCACCCAGCTTCTGGTTAACCATTTGCCCCATTTTACTGAATTTTTCCGCTTTGGTTTAATCATTTCCCTGCTTTCTTGTCAACCTTTTCCCCTTTTGGACTTCGCCGCCGCACTTTGCTTTTGCCTTCTGGTTAAACATTTCTCCCCTTTTAATCCTTTTTCCCACTTTTGGTTCACCAGTTCACCCAGCTTCTGGTTCACCATTTCCCCTTTGGGACTTAAGTCTCTGAGCATTATTTTGGGATTCTGGTTCACCATTTGTCCCTTTTTTAAAAATGTTGCTGCTTTTGTTTAATGCTTTCCCTGCTTTGCGGTCCACCTTTCCCTCTTTCCGACTTCATCGCCGCACCTTGTTTACGACATCTGGTTAAACATTTCTCCCCTTTTAATCCTTTTTCCCACTTTGGGTTAAGCAGTTCACCCTGCTTCTGTTTAACCATTTGCCCCTTTTTTACTGAATTTTTCCGCTTTGGTTTAATCATTTCCCTGCTTTCTTGTCAAACTTTTCCCCTTTTGGACTTCGCCGCCGCACTTTGCTTTCACCTTCTGGTTAAACATTTCTCCCCTTTTAATCCTTTTTCCCACTTTTGGTTAAACAGTTCACCCAGCTTCTGGTTAACCATTTGCCCCTTTGGGACTTAAGTCTCTGAGCATTCTTTTGTGATTCTGGTTCACCATTTGTCCCTTTTTAAAAGATATTGCTGCTTCTGTTTAATCCTTTCCCTGCTTTGCGGTCAACCTTTTCCTCTTTCAGACTTCATCGCCGCGCATTGTTTTCGACATCTGGTTCAACATTTCTCCCCTTTTAATCCTCTTTCCCACTTTTGGTTAAGCAGTTCACCCAACTTCTGGTTAACCATTTGCCCCTTTTTACTGAATTTTTCTGCTTTTGTTTAATCATTTCCCTGCTTTCTGGTCAACCTTTTCCCCTTTAGGACTTCGCCGCCGCACTTTGCTTTCGCCTTCTGGTTAATCATTTCACAACATTTTAATCCTTTTTCCCACTTTTGGTTAAACAGTTCACCCAGCTTCTGGTTAACCATTTGCCCCTTTGGGACTTAAGTCTCTGAGCATTCTTTTGGGATTCTGGTTCACCATTTGTCCCTTTTTAAAAGATATTGCTGCTTCTGTTTAATCCTTTCCCTGCTTTGCGGTCAACCTTTTCCTCTTTCAGACTTCATCGCCGCGCATTGTTTTCGACATCTGGTTCAACATTTCTCCCCTTTTAATCCTCTTTCCCGCTTTTGGTTAAGCAGTTCACCCTGCTTCTGGTTAACCATTTGCCCCTTTTTACTGAATTTTTCCGCTTTGGTTTAATCATTTCCCTGCTTTCTTGTCAAACTTTTCCCCTTTTGGACTTCGCCGCCGCACTTTGCTTTCGCCTTCTGGTTAATCATTTCACAACATTTTAATCCTTTTTCCCACTTTTGGTTAAACAGTTCACCCAGCTTCTGGTTAACCATTTGCCCCTTTGGGACTTAAGTCTCTGAGCATTCTTTTGTGATTCTGGTTCACCATTTGTCCCTTTTTAAAAGATATTGCTGCTTTTGTTTAATCCTTTCCCTGCTTTGCGGTCAACCTTTTCCTCTTTCAGACTTCATCGCCGCGCATTGTTTTCGACATCTGGTTCAACATTTCTCCCCTTTTAATCCTCTTTCCCACTTTTGGTTAAGCAGTTCACCCAACTTCTGGTTAACCATTTGCCCCTTTTTACTGAATTTTTCTGCTTTTGTTTAATCATTTCCCTGCTTTATGGTCAACCTTTTCCCCTTTAGGACTTCGACGCGGCACATTGCTTTCGCCTTCTGGTTAATCATTTCACCCCTTTTAATCCTTTTTCCCACTTTTGGTTAAACAGTTCACCCAGCTTCTGGTTAACCATTTGCCCTTTGGTACTTAAGTCTCTGAGCATTCTTTTGGGATTCTGGTAAACCATTTGTCCCTTTTTTTAAAATGCTGCTGCTTTTGTTTAATGCTTTCCCTGCTTTGCGGTCAACCTTTTCCTCTTTCAGACTTCATCGCCGCGCATTGTTTTCGACATCTGGTTCAACATTTCTCCCCTTTTAATCCTCTTTCCCACTTTTGGTTAAGCAGTTCACCCAACTTCTGGTTCACCACTTGCCCCTTTTTACTGAATTTTTCTGCTTTTGTTTAATCATTTCCCTGCTTTCTGGTCAACCTTTTCCCCTTTAGGACTTCGACGCGGCACATTGCTTTCGCCTTCTGGTTCATCATTTCACCCCTTTTAATCCTCTTTCCCACTTTTGGTTAAGCAGTTCACCCAACTTCTGGTTCACCACTTGCCCCTTTTTACTGAATTTTTCTGCTTTTGTTTAATCATTTCCCTGCATTCCGGTCAACCTTTCCCTCTTTCAGACTTAATCGCCGCACATTGTTGTCGACTTCTGGTTGATCAGTTCACCCCTTTTTTATCCTTTTTCCCACTTTGGGTTAAGCAGTTCACCCAGCTTCTGGTTAACCATTTGCCCCTTTGGGACTTAAGTCTCTGAGCATTCTTTTGGGATTCTGGTAAACCATTTGTCCCTTTTTAAAAAATGCTGCTGCTTTTGTTTAATGCTTGCCCTGCTTTGCGGTCGATCATTTCACCCCTTTTAATCCATTTTTGCCACTTTGGGTTAAACAGTTCACACAACTTCTGGTTCACCATTTCACATTTCGGAACTTTTATTCCCACCATTACTTTGGGCTTCTGGTTCATCATTTCACGCTGTTTTACAAATCTTTGCCGCTTCACTTTTAATCCACAAACCGGGGCTCGCTTTCGGGTGGGGGGGGGGGGGGGGGGTAGCGGGTTTGGGCCGGGCACTCCACATCCCGGTGTGCGACCGGGTTCGTTCTGGTACCGCTCGGTGCCCCTCGTCCTGCTCTTGCCGCGGAAGCAAACCAGACGACCGTCGGTCTCACGCCCGAGGGGAGAGGAGGCGGAAAGCGGTTTGCAGCCTTTCGCTGTACCTCCGGCGGGCAGCGCCGCACCTCCGAGTGCTCGGTACCGTTCGCTGCGCCTCGTCCGGCCGCACGCAGCGAGCCAAACCCGGAGGAAATCGGCCTGTGCCTTCTCGAGATATGGGCCTCCGGGTGGGACGGACAAACCGGGGCCCCGAGCTCGCTTTCGGCGGCCCGGCACTCGACTTCCCGGTGTCCGAACGTGATCCTTCCGGTACCCTTCGGTGCCCCTTGCCCGACTCTAGCTCCCGTGCTGAAGCGGAGTCGGTCGGCCTGACGGCCTGCCGAGTTAACCAGCGGAAAGCGGTGCGCAGCCTTTCGCTTGCAGCTCCGGCGGGCAGCGCCGCACCTCCGGCTGCTCAGTGCCGTCCGCTGCTCCCCTTCCGGCTGCACGCAGCGAACCATACCCGGAGGAAATCGGCCTCGGCCTTCCGGAGATATGGGCCTGCGAGTGGGACCAATAAATCGGTGCACATTTCCGGCTCGGTTTCCGGCCTCGGCACTATCAGTTCACGCCGTCCGACCGACGTCGTTCTGGCACGGTTCCGTTGCTCCTTGATCCGGTCCAGCCACGGTAATCAGCCGAAGATGGTGGGGGGGACACATTGCCCGCCGAGTTAGCCGGAGGAGATCGGCCTCGGACTTCCTCAGATATCAGCCTCCGGGTGGGACAGACAAACCGGGGACCCGAGCACGCTTTCGGCGGCCCGCTGGTCGACTTCCCGGTGTGCGACCGGGTTCGTTCCGGTACCGTTCGCTGCCCCTCGTCCTGCTCTAGCCGCGGAAACAAACCCGACGACCGTCGGTCTCACGCCCGCGGAGGGAGGTGGCGGAAAGTGGTTTGCAGCCTTTCGCTGTACCTCCGGCGGGCAGCGCCCGACCTCCGAGTGCTCGGTACCGTCCGCTGCGCCTGGTCCTGCCGCACACAACGAGCCATACCCGGTGGAAATCGGCCTGTGCCTTCCAGAGATATGGGCCTCCGGGTGGGACGGACAAACCGGGGCCCCGTGCTCGCTTTCGGCGGCCCGCTAGTCGACTTCCCGGTGTGCGACCGGGTTCCTTCCGGTACCGTTCGCTGCCCCTCGTCCTGCTCTAGCCGCGGAAACAAACCCGACGACCGTCGGTCTCACGCCCGCGGAGGGAGGCGGCGGAAAGTGGTTTGCAGCCATTCGCTGTACCTCCGGCGGGCAGCGCCCGACCTCCGAGTGCTCGGTACCGTCCGCTGCGCCTGGTCCGGCCGCACACAACGAGCCATACCCGGTGGAAATCGGCCTGTGCCTTCCGGAGATATGGGCCTCCGGGTGGGACGGACAAACCGGGGCCCCGAGCGGTGGCACCCTGCTCGCTTTCAGCGGCCCGGCACTCGACTTCCCGGTGTGCGAACGTCATCCTTCCGGTACTCAACCGTGCCCCTTGCCCCACTCTAGCTCCGGCGGTAAAGCGAAGTCGGTCGGTCTCACGGACGCCGAGTTAGCAGGCGGAAAGCGGTGCGCAGCCTTTCGCTGTCACTCCGGCGGGCTGCACCGCATCTCCGAGTGCTCGGTACCGTACGCTGCGCCGCCTCCTGCCGCACGCAACGAGCCATACCCGGAGGAAATCGGCCTCGGCGTTCCGGAGTTATCCGCCTCCGAGTGGGCCTGACCAAGCGGGGTGAACTGGAAATCATTAACCAACGTACTTCCAGGTTTTCACCCGCAGAGGGCAGCACTCTATTCTCCGTTTTAAATTGGGCCGACCCGGCTCCGTTTCGAGACCCGGCACTCGACTTCCCGGTGTGCGAACGTGATCGTTCCGGTACCCAACCGTGCCTCTTGCCCCACTCTAGCTCCGGCGGTAAAGCGAAGTCGGTCGGTCTCACGGACGCCGAGTTAGCAGGCGGAAAGCGGTGCGCAGCCTTTCGCTGTCACTCCGGCGGGCAGCATCGCACCTCCCAGTGCTCGGTACCGTACGCTGCGCCGCCTCCTGCCGCACGCAACGAGCCATACCCGGAGGAAATCGGCCTCGGCCTTCCTGAGATATCAGCCTCCGAGTGGGCCCGACGAGTCGGTGGCACCCTGCTCGCTTTCAGCGGCCCGGCACTCGACTTCCCGGTATGCGAACGTGATCGTTCCGGTACCCAAACGTGCCCCTTGCCCCACTCTAGCTCCGGCGCTAAAGCGGAGTCGGTCGGTCTCACGGACGCCGAGTTACCAGGCGGAAAGCGGTGCGCAGCCTTTCGCTGTCACTCCGGCGGGCAGCATCGCACCTCCGAGTGCTCGGTACCGTACGCTGCGCCTCCTCCTGCCGCACGCAACAAGCCATACCCGGAGGAAATCGGCCTCGGCCTTCCTGAGATATCAGCCTCCGAGTTGGCCCGACGAGTCGGTGGCACCCTGCTCGCTTTCAGCGGCCCGGCACTCGACTTCCCGGTATGCGAACGTGATCGTTCCGGTACCCTTCGGTGCCCCTTGCCCCACTCTAGCTCCGGTGCTAAAGCGGAGTCGGTCGGTCTCACGGACGCCGAGTTAGCAGGCGGAAAGCGGTGCGCAGCCTTTCGCTGTCACTCCGGCGGGCAGCACCGCACCTCCGAGTGCTCGGTACCGTACGCTGCGCCTCCTCCTGCCGCACGCAACGAGCCATACCCGGAGGAAATCGGCCTCGGCGTTCCGGAGTTATCCGCCTCCGAGTGGGCCTGACCAAGCGGGGTGAACTGGAAATCATTAACCAACGTACTTCCATGTTTTCACCCGCAGAGGGCAGCACTCTCTTCTCCGTTTTAAACTGGGCCGACCCGGCTCCGTTTCGAGACCCGGCACTCGACTTCCCGGTGTGCGACCGGGTTCGTTCCGGTACCGTTCGCTGCCCCTCGTCCTGCTCTAGCCGCGGAACTAAACCCGACGACCGTCGGTCTCACGCCCGCGGAGGGAGGCGGCGGAAAGTGGTTTGCAGCCTTTCGCTGTACCTCCGGCGGGCAGCGCCCGACCTCCGAGTGCTCGGTACCGTCCGCTGCGCCTGGTCCGGCCGCACACAACGAGCCATACCCGGTGGAAATCGGCCTGTGCCTTCCGGAGATATGGGCCTCCGGGTGGGACGGACAAACCGGGGCCCCGAGCTCGCTTTCGGCGGCCCGCTAGTCGACTTCCCGGTGTGCGAACGTCATCCTTCCGGTACTCAACCGTGCCCCTTGCCCCACTCTAGCTCCGGCGGTAAAGCGGAGTCGGTCGGTCTCACGGACGCCGAGTTAGCAGGCGGAAAGCGGTGCGCAGCCTTTCGCTGTCACTCCGGCGGGCAGCATCGCACCTCCCAGTGCTCGGTACCGTCCGCTGCGCCTGGTCCGGCCGCACACAACGAGCCATACCCGGAGGAAATCGGCCTGTGCCTTCCGGAGATATGGGCCTCCGGGTGGGACGGACAAACCGGGGCCCCGAGCGGTGGCACCCTGCTCGCTTTCAGCGGCCCGTCACTCGACTTCCCGGTATGCGAACGTGATCGTTCCGGTACCCTTCGGTGCCCCTTGCCCCACTCTAGCTCCGGTGCTAAAGCGGAGTCGGTCGGTCTCACGGACGCCGAGTTACCAGGCGGAAAGCGGTGCGCAGCCTTTCGCTGTCACTCCGGCGGGCAGCACCGCATCTCCGAGTGCTCGGTACCGTACGCTGCGCCGCCTCCTGCCGCACGCAACGAGCCATACCCGGAGGAAATCGGCCTCGGCGTTCCGGAGTTATCCGCCTCCGAGTGGGCCTGACCAAGCGGGGTGAACTGGAAATCATTAACCAACGTACTTCCAGGTTTTCACCCGCAGAGGGCAGCACTCTATTCTCCGTTTTAAATTGGGCCGACCCGGCTCCGTTTCGAGACCCGGCACTCGACTTCCCGGTGTGCGAACGTGATCGTTCCGGTACCCAACCGTGCCCCTTGCCCCACTCTAGCTCCGGCGGTAAAGCGAAGTCGGTCGGTCTCACGGACGCCGAGTTAGCAGGCGGAAAGCGGTGCGCAGCCTTTCGCTGTCACTCCGGCGGGCAGCATCGCACCTCCCAGTGCTCGGTACCGTACGCTGCGCCTCCTCCTGCCGCACGCAACGAGCCATACCCGGAGGAAATCGGCCTCGGCCTTCCTGAGATATCATCCTCCAAACGGGCGTCACAAATCAGGGCACATGGTCAGCTGCAAAGCAGTGTCATTCCAACCTCTCACTGCACCCCACACGACATTCCGCTTGCCTGCCTGCCGCTGCCTACTCTCACCAGCGAAACAAAGTCAGGATAACACCCCAATGCAAGCAGCTCCCTTCCGGCCAACCAACCCACACCAATCCCCTTGCCTGCCTCCCACAAATTCCACCAGCCAGGCAAAGTCAAAATCAACCCACAATAAACGCACTCCACAACGGCCATCGACCGCTATACACCCCCTTGGGCGACTATTAAGCCCGAGAACACTAACTGTAACCAACCGCAGTGAAAAGTTGAAGTGGCAACTCATTAACCAAATTTATATTTGGCAACTCATTAACCAACTTTACATTTGGCAACTCATTAACCAACTGCATTGGTGACAACTCATTGACTGACAGGTTGATGAGTTCTCCAGGGCCCCACATGCCTCCTGCCGAATTAAAAGCTCACCCTCCCGGGCACTACCCCACAATCACCCCCCTTGGGCGA
>NW_027138619.1:37500-40832 GCF_035084215.1 Heptranchias perlo
CGGGCCCTCCCATGTCGGACGCGAGTCGCCAAATCGATCGGAAGAGAGTACCGATTCCTCTCAAAAAGTCTGCGTGCCCGTTATTATAAAAGCAGCCCACCGGCCGCGGTGCCTTGCCCACAAACACACTTGGTGTCTGGGGTGATTCAGAGCCGCCGCGGCTCGAAAGTGTCAACCTGTTTTAAAAGTCATCGCTATGCCGGCACAGGTGACTTTCAAGTTAAAGAGTTCTCTTTATTGGCTTTCAAAAAAATCTGCAAAGTGTCACAGAGATTTTGAGAAACTCTTTTTTTTCTTTATATTATTATAATATAATATAATGTGTATATGTTTTCGAAAAGCATCCACCAGCAATCCATGGTGAGCCTCTCTCTGCTGGCAAGCTCCTCCTGCCTGAGCCCGACGCTGTCGAGGCTCAACACGATTTCAGACTGACAAAGAGTTCGAAAATTGCCGCCTGATGTAGCTTTAAATGCTGACAGGTGACTTCCGAGTGCTCTTGTAAAGGTCTCCGCTTTGAAATTGAGAGCCTTTTGCCAAGTGTCACTTTTTCAGGCACTCTTAAAGTGCACCTGGGCTGTCAGAGAAAGCTCTGAAAATCGTGTTCTCGAAAATCTCCGGGTACCCGACCAATCCCTAGGTGCCCGAATGACAAGTGTCAATTCGGCAGGACGGCCTCCCACCTCCGGCCGCAGATGCGTCACTAAATCCCCGCAACGGGGGCTTTCTCATTTCGGCATAGGGGCTTCCGCGGCCAACTCATTAACCTGTGCTCGGACTTTTTGTGCCACAAGTGCAAGGGACCGTTTGCCGGCAGCTACTCGCACCCCCCCGCCCAGGGGGGGAATCCTCTGACCGGAGATCCGAAACGCCGGCCGAATCCATCCCCGTCGGACTTCCGAAGGGGTTCCCTCGACCGACTGACTTCCGAACTCCTTTCTGGGCTTAAACGGGTGGAATTCGGACCCTCTCGCAAGGGAGCCGAAGCCCGCCAGCCCCGGGAGGCCTCGGGGCCGCCGTTTTCAAGCCCGACCAAAAAACCCGAAAAATGGGGAAAAATGGGAAAAATTCCCACTCCCAAAAGGCTTAAAAGTCGGTTGGGCGGCAGCCCGGGTCGGTCTCTGCAGACCTGGAGGCGCTAGACACAAGTCTGGTAAACAGGCTAAGTCTCGACATGCCACCTCTTACTATCCTGCAGGTACCCCGCCAATCCCCCCGGAACCGGCTGGCAATTGGCGAATCAGCGGGACGAATTTGAATTCGTGACCGACTCTCTGACACCGAATCGCCGCAAACGCGTTTCGATTTTTCGGCTTCGGTACCTCCCATCAGACTTTGACTGGCCATATCTCCGGACTCACGTGTCGCAGCCGGGACCTTCAGGTACCGTTCGACGCGTCTAACCCTGCCCCGTCGAATGGCGCCCCTCGCGGTGTGGTCCGATTTCCGCATTTTGGTCAGATTTGCCTCCAAAGTTTTCAGATTGAGTTGACGAATGCCCCCTACGGGGTAACCTCTTGCCCTTTCGGACATGGTCCCTGTGACTTAATTTCCGCCTTTTGCTCAATCGTTTCCCCATTTATAATTAATTTTAAAAATCGGGTTACTCAGTTCTGGTTTACCAGTTCCCTCTTCGGACTTAGTTTTTGGTTAATCATTTCCGGTTCACCAGTTCCCGTTTTGGACTTAGTCTCTGCGGGCCGTTTCTCATCTTTTGGTTCATCAGTTCCCCTCTTTTAATAATTTTTTGGCTGCTTTCGTTTGATCATTTCCCTGCCTTCTGGGTGACTTTTGCCCCTTAGGACTTCATCGCCGCACATTATTTTCGACTTCTGGTTGATCATTTCACCCCTTTTAATCATTTTTGCAACTTTTGGTTAACCATTTCCCCCAGCTTCTGGTTAACCATTTCCCCTTTGGGACTTAGTCTCTGAGCATTCTTTTGGGATTCTGGTTAATCATTTGCCACTTTTTAAAAAATGTTGCCGCTTTTGTTTAATGCTTTCTGGTCAACCTTTCCCTCTTTCAGACTTCACCGCGGCACATTGCTTCAGCCTCCTGGTTAATCATTTCACCCCTTTTAATCATTTTTGCAACTTTTGGTTAACCATTTCCCCCAGCTTCTGGTTAACCATTTCCCCTTTGGGACTTGGTCTCTGAGCATTCTTTTGGGATTCTGGTTAACCATTTGCCACTTTTTAAAAAATGTTGCCGCTTTTGTTTAATGCTTTCCCTGCTTTCTGGTCAACCTTTTCCCCTTTAGGACTTCACCGCGGCACATTGCTTTAGCCTCCTGGTTAATCATTTCACCCCTTTTAATCATTTTTGCAACTTTTGGTTAACCATTTCCCCCAGCTTCTGGTTAACCATTTCCCCTTTGGGACTTAGTCTCTGAGCATTCTTTTGGGATTCTGGTTAACCATTTGCCAATTTTTTAAAAATGTTGCCACTTTTGTTTAATGCTTTCTGGTCAACCTTTCCCTCTTTCAGACTTCACCGCGGCACATTGCTTTAGCCTCCTGGTTAATCATTTCACCCCTTTTAATCATTTTTGCAACTTTTGGTTAACCATTTCCCCCAGCTTCTGGTTAACCATTTCCCCTTTGGGACTTAGTCTCTGAGCATTCTTTTGGGATTCTGGTTAATCATTTGCCACTTTTTTAAAAATGTTGCCGCTTTTGTTTAATGCTTTCCCTGCTTTGTGGTCAACCTTTTCCCCTTTAGGACTTCACCGCGGCACATTGCTTCAGCCTCCTGGTTAATCATTTCACCCCTTTTAATCATTTTTGCAACTTTTGGTTAACCATTTCCCCCAGCTTCTGGTTAACCATTTCCCCTTTGGGACTTGGTCTCTGAGCATTCTTTTGGGATTCTGGTTAATCATTTGCCACTTTTTAAAAAATGTTGCCGCTTTTGTTTAATGCTTTCCCTGCTTTCTGGTCAACCTTTTCCCCTTTAGGACTTCACCGCAGCACATTGCTTTAGCCTCCTGGTTAATCATTTCACCCCTTTTAATCATTTTTGCAACTTTTGGTTAACCATTTCCCCCAGCTTCTGGTTAACCATTTCCCCTTTGGGACTTAGTCTCTGAGCATTCTTTTGGGATTCTGGTTAACCATTTGCCAATTTTTTTAAAATGTTGCCACTTTTGTTTAATGCTTTCTGGTCAACCTTTCCCTCTTTCAGACTTCACCGCCGCACATAATTTTCGACTTCTGGTTGATCATTTCACCCCTTTTAATCATTTTTGCAACTTTTGGTTAACCATTTCCCCCAGCTTCTGGTTAACCATTTCCCCTTTGGGACTTAGTCCCTGAGCATTCTTTTGGGAT
>NW_027138620.1:0-40696 GCF_035084215.1 Heptranchias perlo
CCATTTATTTAGATCATGGCTGATCTGTTTCTTAACTCCATCTACCCGCCTTGGTTCTGTAACTCTTAATACCCTTGCCTAACATAAATCTATCAATCTCAGATTTGACATCTTCAATTGGCCCCTAACCTCAACAGTTTTTTGGGAGAGAGAGTTCCAGATTTTTGAACACCTCTATCAAATCTCCTCTTAACCTTCTCTGTTACTCCAGCTTCTCCAGTCTATCCACATAACGGAAGTCCCTCATTCATAGTACCATTCTAGTAAATCTCTTCTGCACCCTCTCTAAGGCCTTGGCATTGTTCCTGAAGTGTGGTGCCCAGAATTGAACACAATACTCCAGCTGATCCACAATACCCCATACATCTTCTTGTATCCGAACGTAAGTAATTTTTCTTACATGCGGGAGACAGGAGTTTTTATTGGTGTGTGAACACAGGTTAAGGAGGCACTGGCATGCAATGAACCAGAGAGATTCCTTGTTGAATTCAAATTAACGAGTACTCAGTTTAGTGAGCGCATACAGGCCATCCTTTTCAAAAAGGATCTCCACAGTCGGAAATTGGCCTTCAAATTGGCAAGGGCTCCAATGCAGAAATTGGAGCAGTTTTCAGGACGCACATCTTCAGGAAACTGTGAATGTTGAATGCAAGAAGTGAGCTGCTTGCTTCATAAAGGGCACTGGAAGCAGATGCAATAGTAACTTTTAAAAGGGAATTGGATAAATACTTGAAGGGGAGAAAATTGCCGGGCCACGGGGAAAGAGCAGGGGAGTGGGACTAATTGGATAGCCCTTTCAAAGAGCCGGTACAGGCACGATGGGCTGAATGGCCTCCTTCTGTGCTGCAAGATTCTATGATCCTGTAAAGGGAAGAAAGCATTTACAGAACTGATTTGATGAGAATAAGCCTCATTTGTTTCTCTCCTTAACCAACATCCTTATTCTGACACACTTTGAGTGCACTGAATGTTACAAACACGCAAACTCCAATTCAGCGTCCAAAATGCAGCGCAAACGGCTGAACTGAATTAACGGCCTCTCCTGGAATGCGCTTTGTGTTCAAACAGACAGCTTTAAAATTAAGATTTGTATTGAAAGCAACAAATTCAAATTACAAATCTGTGCACTGCTGTGTCTAATATGGATGCTGATGCTTGTCACACAGGATCAGTGTAGGAGGGCGAGGACAGAAAGGTCAGAGTGGGAGCGGGATGAAGAATTAACGTGGCAAGCAACTGGAAGCTCAGGGTCGTGCTCACTGAACATCTCCATTCAGCCCGCAAGCATTCCATTGAAGCTCAACGGAAGCTCGAGGAACAGCACCTCATCTTTCGATCAGGCACTTTACAACTTTCCGGACTCAGCACTGATTTCAATAACTTCAGATCATAACCACTGCTCCCATTCTTTCGGACAGTAGGTGCTGGTAATGGTTCTGCTGTTGCCATTTACAGCTCCTCTGGACCCATCTTTCCTTTCTTCACTTCTCCCATTACCACCCCTATCACCATCATCCCTTTTGTCACTTAACCACTCCTGCCCTCCACCCCATCACAGACCTTCCCTTTTGTTCCTCCCTCCTTCCCCCTGCCCACCACCACCACCCCCACCCCCACCCGGCCACCCCCACATCCCTCCCTAGTCTTGTACTTGCTTATAAACTGTTAAATCTCTAACTTCTTCCAGTTCTGACCATCGACCTGAAACGATAACTCTGTTTCTCTCTCCACGCATGCGACCTGACCTGCTGAGTGTTTCTAGCACTTTCTGTTTTTATTTCAGAGTTCCAGCATGCACAGTATTTTGCTTTTGTTTTAGTATCCAATTTTTTAAATGCCCATGTGATTTTACTTGGGTGTTGCTCGCAGCAGTGTCCTGGAGATTAATCTTTTATTCCTGGAGACCCCAAGCCAATCCTGGAGGGTTGGCAACCCTAATACCCATGCAGGTGCACCTTCAGGACAGAGTCACTGGACAGCGATCAGAAATGCCATTTTCTCCACTCCCTTCCCCAGGGACAACCCCCCCAGGACCCTCGCTGCCTCGACCGAGAGCAGCTAACATGGAAACAGCTAACAGATCGAATCTGTGATCCGTTCTGGTCTGGTCACTCATGGGACCAATTGGCTAATCCATGTGCAGCATCCCTCTGACAGGCACTTCACATAAAAGGTGCTATCGATCCCCGGGCGCAAGAGTCTCTGACCGGGCAGGGCATCCGATCTCACCGGCTGAAGCCTGCCTGCTTGCAGCAGCCTCCATCTGTTCGCAGCCAGCTCATGGCGAGTTAGCAGCTGAACCCACCGCCAGTCTAAACTCTCCAGCAAAGCTTGTTGTTCCTCACACAAGATAAATGAGTCTTAAAGTGCTTGCACACAAGAAGCCATGTTTGTCACCACTTGATGTCTTAGCTCCAATAACCCCGCTCACTCCTCTGACTTGGCAAGCACTGAAGCCTCTCCCTCTAATGGAACATTACAGTTTGCGCCGATGGCTGCCCGTCCTCTTCAGCAGAACCATCTGGATGAATTAGGCAATGATCACATTTTGCCATTTGCACAATTAACTACAGCACAGAACCCACCCCACTGTGACTCTCTCGGTACAAAGTGCCCATTTCTCTCCAGCACCTACAGATCCTAATGCAGCGCGGTACATTAAATAGGTCATTGTAAATGTCACAGAGCCCACAGGAGATGGGCCGCACGCTACTCTGTGTGATTAGATTCTGTTCCCTTCAGACTACTTGATCTCAATGCGGAGGATAGCTCCCCACTCCCTTCACATATCCGCCACACATAGTCACTTCTGCACTCAAATCACGGCCCCAGTCTGCTCCAAGTAGATGCTCATTTGTTTCTTCCTCAGCAAATTTAATGCATTACTGGTCGGCTTCCAGTCTTAGTGCCTGTCGCTGCTGTGGGGTCCGGGGGGTGGGGGGGCTGGGCACTGATGGACAGCATGGAGGTATCAGGCCATGCGGAAAAAGCACGCGTGAATGGCTGTCTGTGAATGCAGTGCCTGTAAATGCAGTGCTTGTGAATGCAGTGCCAGTGAATGCAGTGCTTGTGAATGCAGTGCCAGTGAATGCAGTACCTGTGAATGCAGTGCCTGTAAATGCAGTGCCTGTAAATGCAGTGCTTGTGAATGCAGTACCTGTGAATGCAGTGCCTGTAAATGCAGTGCTTGTGAATGCAGTGCCAGTGAATGCAGTGCTTGTGAATGCAGTGCCAGTGAATGCAGTACCTGTGAATGCAGTGCCTGTAAATGCAGTGCTTGTGAATGCAGTGCCAGTGAATGCAGTACCTGTGAATGCAGTGCCTGTAAATGCAGTGCTTGTGAATGCAGTGCCAGTGAATGCAGTGCTTGTGAATGCAGTGCCAGTGAATGCAGTACCTGTGAATGCAGTGCCTGTAAATGCAGTGCTTGTGAATGCAGTGCCAGTGAATGCAGTACCTGTGAATGCAGTGCCTGTAAATGCAGTGCTTGTGAATGCAGTGCCAGTGAATGCAGTACCTGTGAATGCAGTGCCTGTAAATGCAGTGCTTGTGAATGCAGTGCCAGTGAATGCAGTACCTGTGAATGCAGTGCCTGTGAATGCAGTGCTTGTGAATGCAGTGCCAGTGAATGCAGTACCTGTGAATGCAGTGCCTGTGAATGCAGTACCTGTGAATGCAGTGTCTGGGAATGCAGTACCTGTGAATGCAGTGCCTGTGAATGCGGTGCTTGTGAATGCAGTGTCTGTGAATGCAGTGCCTGTAAATGCAGTGCTTGTGAATGCAGTGCCAGTGAATACAGTACCTGTGAATGCAGTGCCAGTGAATGCAGTGTCTGTGAATGCAGTGTCTGTGAATGCAGTGTCTGTGAATGCAGTGCCTGTGAATACGGTACCTGTGAATGCAGTGCCTGTGAATGCAGTGTCTGTGAATGCAGTGCCTGTGAATACGGTACCTGTGAATGCAGTGCCTGTGAATGCGGTGTCTGTGAATGCGGTGCCTGTGAATGCAGTGTCTGTGAATGTAGTGCCTGTGAATGCAGTGCCTGTGAATGCAGTGTCTGTGAATGCGGTGCCTGTGAATGCAGTGTCTGTGAATGCGGTGCCTGTGAATGCAGTGCCTGTGAATGCAGTGCCAGTGAATGCAGTGTCTGTGAATGCAGTGTCTGTGAATGCAGTGCCTGTGAATGCAGTTGCCTGTGAATGCAGTTGCCTGTGAATGCAGTTCCCTGTGAATGCAGTTGCCTGTGAATGCAATGCCTGTGAATGCAGTGCCTGTCATTATCTCTCTTTGTGATTGATTAAATGCTTACAGTGAGTGTGGTTTGCATATCTCTGTTTATTTTCCCTCTGGAACTGGTCCAGGGGTAGCATTTAAAACAACATGTTGCCCTGAACCCACCTCCAGTCGTCATTCTCTGTGTGACTCACTCCCAGTTTCATTAACTGTATAACTCACTCCCAGTCTCATCCACTGTGTGACTCACTCCCAGTCTCATCCACTGTGTGACTCACTCCCAGTCTCATCCACTGTGTGACTCACTCCCAGTCTCATTCTCTGTGTAACTCACTCCCAGTCTCATCCACTGTGTAACTCACTCCCAGCCTCATCCACTGTGTAACTCACTCCCAGTCTCATCCACTGTGTAACTCACTCCCAGCCTCATCCACTGTGTAACTCACTCCCAGTCTCATTCACTGTGTAACTCACTCCCAGCCGCATCCACTGTGTAACTCACTCCCAGCCTCATCCACTGTGTGACTCACTCCCAGCCGCATCCACTGTGTAACTCACTCCCAGCCTCATCCACTGTGTAACTCACTCCCAGTCTCATCCACTGTGTGACTCACTCCCAGTCTCATCCACTGTGTAACTCACTCCCAGTCTCATCCACTGTGTGACTCACTCCCAGTCTCATCCACTGTGTAACTCACTCCCAGTCTCATCCACTGTGTAACTCACTCCCAGTCTCATCCACTGTGTAACTCACTCCCAGTCTCATCCACTGTGTGACTCACTCCCAGTCTCATCCACTGTGTGACTCACTCCCAGTCTCATCCACTGTGTAACTCACTCCCAGTCTCATCCACTGTGTAACTCACTCCCAGTCTCATCCACTGTGTGACTCACTCCCAGTCTCATCCACTGTGTGACTCACTCCCAGTCTCATCCACTGTGTAACTCACTCCCAGTCTCATTCACTGTGTGACTCACTCCCAGTCACATCCACTGTGTAACTCACTCCCAGTCTCATCCACTGTGTAACTCACTCCCAGCCGCATCCACTGTGTAACTCACTCCCAGCCTCATCCACTGTGTAACTCACTCCCAGTCTCATTCTCTGTGTAACTCACTCCCAGTCTCATCCACTGTGTAACTCACTCCCAGTCTCATCCACTGTGTGACTCACTCCCAGTCACATCCACTGTGTAACTCACTCCCAGCCGCATCCACTGTGTAACTCACTCCCAGTCTCATCCACTGTGTGACTCACTCCCAGTCTCATCCACTGTGTGACTCACTCCCAGTCTCATCCACTGTGTGACTCACTCCCAGCCTCATCCACTGTGTAACTCACTCCCAGTCTCATCCACTGTGTGACTCACTCCCAGTCTCATTCACTGTGTAACTCACTCCCAGTCTCATCCACTGTGTAACTCACTCCCAGCCTCATCCACTGTGTAATTCACTCCCAGTCTCATCCACTGTGTGACTCACTCCCAGTCTCATTCTCTGTGTAACTCACCCCAGCCTCATCCACTGTGTAACTCACTCCCAGTCTCATCCACTGTGTAACTCACTCCCAGCCTCATCCACTGTGTAACTCACTCCCAGTCTCATCCACTGTGTAACTCACTCCCAGTCTCATCCACTGTGTAACTCACTCCCAGTCTCATCCACTGTGTGACTCACTCCCAGTCTCATCCACTGTGTAACTCACTCCTAGTCTCATTCACTGTGTGACTCACTCCCAGTCTCATTCTCTGTGTAACTCACTCCCAGCCTCATCCACTGTGTAACTCACTCCCAGTCTCATCCACTGTGTAACTCACTCCCAGTCTCATCCACTGTGTAACTCACTCCCAGTCTCATCCACTGTGTAACTCACTCCCAGTCTCATCCACTGTGTAACTCACTCCCAGTCTCATTCACTGTGTGACTCACTCCCAGTCTCATCCACTGTGTAACTCACTCCCAGTCTCATTCTCTGTGTAACTCACTCCCAGTCTCATTCTCTGTGTGACTCACTCCCAGTCTCATTCTCTGTGTGACTCACTCCCAGTCTCATCCACTGTGTAACTCACTCCCAGTCTCATTCTCTGTTTGACTCACTCCCAGTCTCATTCTCTGTGTAACTCACTCCCAGCCTCATCCACTGTGTGACTCACTCCCAGTCTCATTCACTGTGTGACTCACTCCCAGTCTCATTCTCTGTTTAACTCATTCCCAGCCTCATCCACTGTGTGACTCACTCCCAGTCTCATTCTCTGTTTGACTCACTCCCAGTCTCATTCTCTGTGTGACTCACTCCCAGTCTCATTCTCTGTGTAACTCACTCCCAGCCTCATCCACTGTGTAACTCACTCCCAGCCTCATCCACTGTGTAACTCACTCCCAGTCTCATTCTCTGTGTAACTCACTCCCAGTCTCATTCTCTGTGTAACTCACTCCCAGCCTCATCCACTGTGTAACTCACTCCCAGTCTCATTCACTGTGTGACTCACTCCCAGTCTCATTCACTGTGTAACTCACTCCCAGCCTCATCCACTGTGTAACTCACTCCCAGTCTCATCCACTGTGTAACTCACTCCCAGTCTCATTCTCTGTGTAACTCACTCCCAGTCTCATTCACTGTGTGACTCAGTCCCAGTCTCATTCACTGTGTAACTCACTCCCAGTCTCATTCACTGTGTGACTCACTCCCAGTCTCATTCTCTGTGTAACTCACTCCCAGTCTCATTCACTGTGTGACTCACTCCCAGTCTCATTCTCTGTGTGACTCACTCCCAGTCTCATTCTCTGTGTAACTCACTCCCAGTCTCCATTCTCTGTGTAACTCACTCCCAGTCTCATTCACTGTGTAACTCACTCCCAGTCTCATTCACTGTGTAACTCACTCCAAGTCTCATTCTCTGTGTAACTCACTCCCAGCCTCATCCACTGTGTAACTCACTCCCAGTCTCATTCTCTGTGTAACTCACTCCCAGCCTCATCCACTGTGTGACTCACTCCCAGCCTCATCCACTGTGTAACTCACTCCCAGTCTCATTCTCTGTGTGACTCACTCCCAGTCTCATTCTCTGTGTGACTCACTCCCAGCCTCATCCACTGTGTAACTCACTCCCAGTCTCATTCTCTGTGTGACTCACTCCCAGTCTCATTCTCTGTGTGACTCACTCCCAGTCTCATTCTCTGTGTAACTCACTCCCAGCCTCATCCACTGTGTAACTCACTCCCAGCCTCATCCACTGTGTAACTCACTCCCAGTCTCATTCTCTGTGTGACTCACTCCCAGTCTCATTCTCTGTGTGACTCACTCCCAGTCTCATTCTCTGTGTGACTCACTCCCAGTCTCATTCTCTGTGTGACTCACTCCCAGTCTCATTCTCTGTGTGACTCACTCCCAGTCTCATTCTCTGTGTAACTCACTCCCAGTCTCATTCTCTGTGTAACTCACTCCCAGTCTCATTCTCTGTGTAACTCACTCCCAGCCTCATCCACTGTGTAACTCACTCCCAGTCTCATTCACTGTGTGACTCACTCCCAGTCTCATTCACTGTGTAACTCACTCCCAGCCTCATCCACTGTGTAACTCACTCCCAGTCTCATCCACTGTGTAACTCACTCCCAGTCTCATTCTCTGTGTAACTCACTCCCAGTCTCATTCACTGTGTGACTCAGTCCCAGTCTCATTCACTGTGTAACTCACTCCCAGTCTCATTCACTGTGTGACTCACTCCCAGTCTCATTCTCTGTGTAACTCACTCCCAGTCTCATTCACTGTGTGACTCACTCCCAGTCTCATTCTCTGTGTGACTCACTCCCAGTCTCATTCTCTGTGTAACTCACTCCCAGTCTCCATTCTCTGTGTAACTCACTCCCAGTCTCATTCACTGTGTAACTCACTCCCAGTCTCATTCACTGTGTAACTCACTCCCAGTCTCATTCTCTGTGTAACTCACTCCCAGCCTCATCCACTGTGTAACTCACTCCCAGTCTCATTCTCTGTGTAACTCACTCCCAGTCTCATTCTCTGTGTAACTCACTCCCAGCCTCATCCACTGTGTGACTCACTCCCAGCCTCATCCACTGTGTAACTCACTCCCAGTCTCATTCTCTGTGTGACTCACTCCCAGTCTCATTCTCTGTGTGACTCACTCCCAGCCTCATCCACTGTGTAACTCACTCCCAGTCTCATTCTCTGTGTGACTCACTCCCAGTCTCATTCTCTGTGTGACTCACTCCCAGTCTCATTCTCTGTGTAACTCACTCCCAGCCTCATCCACTGTGTAACTCACTCCCAGCCTCATCCACTGTGTAACTCACTCCCAGTCTCATTCTCTGTGTGACTCACTCCCAGTCTCATTCTCTGTGTGACTCACTCCCAGTCTCATTCTCTGTGTGACTCACTCCCAGTCTCATTCTCTGTGTGACTCACTCCCAGTCTCATTCTCTGTGTGACTCACTCCCAGTCTCATTCTGTGTGTAACTCACTCCCAGCCCTCATTCGGTGCCTGATGGAATATTCCACCCAAACAACTGCCAAACAAATCAACGAGCACAGAATGATTCCTTTTTCTGCTGTCGCAGAATTACAGCAGAGCAGATGGTATGATTGGGATTAATTGTGTTCAAACTGTTACAAATGCGCAAAAAAATACCTTTATAATTCAGTGGTCCAATTATTCACAATTATGCAAATAGCCTACACGCTTGTCATTTGACCTTTCAATGGAGCCGTGTAACCCATCAAAGCAATCCAGGCCAGAAGGGTTAATGAAGGCCTGCTATCGGTTTTTGTTACTCATGCAGAACACGCTGATGATATTCTCATCACAATGAAAGCTTTTCATCCACCAAATGCGTAGAAAACTGTTTTACAGATTTGAAGGTTGACACTGAAATGTCAGCTATATCTGTCTAGCCGACATCCTGCATAACTAATTGTTTCACACTTTGCCATCAGATGGGTATCTTTACACCTAGAACCGTTACCCATCTCCCCTTTTCTCGTTTATCCCAATTGATGAAAACTGCACATTGAGTATCCTGAATCTGTAGATCCTGACGCTAATTTTAAGTTGTAGCAACACTGATACTTAAAAAAAAAGCTTGTTAACGACAGAGATGTCAACTCGGAAAGTGTAAGCTAAGAGTTATAAAACAAAAAGAGCGAGTCAGATGTCAAAACCCTCTGTACATGTGGAGCTTGTTTACTTTTAAAAAAAGCACAAAACAGTTCTGAGTTTTGAGCCAAGATGAGCGAG
The DNA here is from genome assembly GCF_035084215.1 of Heptranchias perlo. Classification (NCBI taxonomy): domain Eukaryota; kingdom Metazoa; phylum Chordata; class Chondrichthyes; order Hexanchiformes; family Hexanchidae; genus Heptranchias; species Heptranchias perlo. The sequence goes on from NW_027138620.1 coordinate 9,486, forward strand.
TCTCACTTTAAATGAGTGAAGCTTGAAGGGTTTGTTTCTAGGTTAAAATGTGGATGTGTTTTGTGATGGATTCTGTTGGGCCCATTGACATCTCGTGCTGCTTTTATTTACCTTTAAGGATATGGTGGAACTGGAGAAGGTGCAAGAAAGATTTACAAGAATAATATCAGAACTGCGAGGTTATAACTATCGGGAAAGACTGAACAGGTTGGGGCTATTTTCTTTAGAAAAGAGAAGACTAAGGAGTGACCTGATAGAGGTCTTAAAATTATGAAGGAGTTTGATAGGGTAGACATAGAGAACATGTTTCCACTTGTGGGGAGTGCAAAACTGGAGGTCATCAATATAAGACAGTCACTAATAAATCCAATAGGGAATTCAGGAGAAACCTCTTTACCCAAAGAGTGGTTAGAATGTGGAACTTTGACCACAAGGAGTAGTTGATGCCTTTAAGGGGAAACTAGATAAACACATGAGGGAGAAAGGAATAGAAGGATATGCAGATAGGGTTAGATGAAATAGAGAGGGTGGAGGCTCGTGTGGAGCATAAACACTGGCATAGACCAGTTGGGCCGAATGGCCTGTTTCTGTGCTATAAATTCTATGTAATTCTATGTATTTTAAGGTTTAAAACGAAATCTGGCATTGGAAAACTGATGAATTAGTTCACAGTATTCACTATCAAGCTTCATATTCCAGGGCAGGCAATGCCTAATTACACCACCCAGGTCACCTCTGGATACTGGATTTGGATCAAGCCCAGACTGCTGGAGTGAAGTCTGCTTCAAAGTACTTCATTGGCTGTAAAGCGTTTTGGGACGTCCCGAGGCCATGAAAAGTTCTATAAGAATACAAGTCCTGTCTTTCTCTCTCTGTTGGCTGTAAAAATGAAAACATTTTGGGTGCTAAATTGGTCCGTGTAGTATCCGTTGTTTCGGTTGAATAGCTGCCAGCATGTGTGGCCTGTGAGTTGTGGGTGGGCGGCTTGAAATAGTGGTAATGTGTAAGGGTGAGAGGAACCATCTGATTGAAAGAGTTGAGTACTGATGGAAAGAGTTTATTGGTATGTGGGTGATGGGGGGTGTAGTGTGTGGCACCGCACCTGGAGTACTGTGAGCAGTTCTGGGCACCGCACCTTCGGAAGGACATATTGGCCTTGGAGGGAGTGCAGCGTAGGTTTACTAGAATGATACCCGGACTTCAAGGGTTAAGTTACGAGGAGAGATTACACCAATTGGGGTTGTATTCTCTAAAGTTTTGAAGGTTAAGGGGTGATCTGATCGAAGTTTATAAGATATTAAGGGGAACAGATAGGGTGGATAGAGAGAAACTATTTCCGCTGGTTGGGGATTTTAGGAGTAGGGGGCACAGTCTAAAAATTAGAGCCAGACCTTTCAGGAGCGAGATTAGAAAACATTTCTACACACAAAGAGTTGTAGAAGTTTGGAACTCTCTTCCGCAAACGGCAATTGATACTAGCTCAATTGCTAAATTTAAATGTGAGATAGATAGCTTTTTGGCAACCAAAGGTATTAAGGGATATGGGCCAAAGGCAGGTATATGGAGTTAGATCACGGATCAGCCATGATCTTATCAAATGGCGGAGCAGGCACGAGGGGCTGAATGGCCTACTCCTGTTCCTATGTTCCTAGTTGGTGGAAGCACCACTTGATAGTTGACCTCACTCACCTTGACCACTCATGTCAAAGCATTGAACTTCTTCCTGTACTGCATCCATGTTCATGATGTTGTTTGCCTGGCATTGACTTCATCCCCCGCTGCCTCCCACTGCCTTTTGGATATAAGTCTGGAGGGCCTCCTGCCCCCCACCCCCCCACCCCTGAAGACATGGGATGTCCCTCCTTCTGTCCACCTCATGAACCAAGGTCTCTAGTGCTTCAGCAGAGAACGTTGGTACACGCACTCTCGCAGGCCTGGTACCAACTCAGATCAGCAGATTGGTGAGGTCGGGTGTGCAGATTGGAGGATGTGGGATTTAGTAGTGCACAACCTTTATTCAATGTTTTAACTTAACTCATCAGTGTGTGAACATAGGGACGGGAGCTGCATCTGTGTTTTACGTGTGCAATGTCTGGTCTCCGTTCAGACTCCGTGCAGACGGCAGACTGTTATTTTCAGCAAATAACAGGTACCAGCTACCTTTAAGAGATTGGAGCTCCCCCTGCTGGTGGAAAGTGTGAATTGCATGGAATCCTCGTTCACGCTGATTCCAACGCAGATTGCAGGTAAATCCTTAAGCCTTACGGAAGTCTCGACCTGCCTGCGCATGGGCCAATGGGTGCGGGGTTAAAGCGGATCGCGCTACCCCGGCACAATAATAGGCCTTATCCAATTTTTTTCACCTTTTTATTTATTCTCGGCAAGTGGGTGTCACTGGCAAGGCCGGCATTTATTGCCCATCCCTAATTGCCCTTGAGAAGGTGGTGGTGAGCTGCCTTCTTGAACCGCTGCAGTCCGTGTGGTGAAGGTTCTCCCACAATGCTGTTCGGAAGGGAGTTCCAGGATTTTGACCCAGCGATGATGAAGGAACGATGATATATTTCCAAGTCGGGATGGTGTGTGACTTGGAGGGGAACGTGCAGGTGGTGTTGATCCCATGTGCCTGCTGCTCTTGTCCTTCCAGGTGGTAGAGGTCGTGGGTTTGGGAGGTGCTGTCGAAGAAGCCTTGGCGAGTTGCTGCAGTGCATCCTGTGGATGGTACACACTGCAGCCACAGTGTGCCGGTGGTGAAGGGAATGAATGTTTTGGGTGGTGGATGGGGTGCCAATCAAGCGGGCTGCTTTGTCCTGGATGGTGTCGAGTTGTAGAACCAGAATAGAATGGTGCTAGATGTGCTGCACATGACTGGGAAATGTTTAATGTTGAAGAAAAAGAAAGACTTGCATTTATACAGCACCTTTCACGACCTCAGGACTTTCCAAAGTGGTTTACAGCCAATGAAGTACTTTTGAAGTGTAGTCACTGTTGTAATGTAGGAAATGCAGCAGCCAATTTGTGCACAGCAAGATCCCACAAACAGCAATGTGATAATTAATGGCCAGTTAATTTGTTTTAGTGGTGTTGTTTGAGGAATAAATATTGGCCAGGACACTGGGGCGATCTCCACTGCTCTTCTTTGAATAATGCCATGGGATCATTTACAACCACTTGAGAGGACAGATGGGGCCTCGGTTTAACGTCTCATCCGAAATACAGAACCACTGACAGTGCAGCACTCCCTCAGTACTGTGCTGGTACTGGCTATCTGAACTGTTTTATTCCCCCAACATCCCTCCGTTTGATTAGCACAAAAACTCTAGGTTTTCTTCTCTCCATCAGACATCTATAGATTTTACCTACTCATTGCTAGACCCTAACGTACATTACAACCAAGGACTAAGTTTGTAAGCAGTGGTCGTCCAAACTTTTACTCAAATGAAGGACATTTTCGGTTCTGTTGTCCATTAAGGATTGTAAATGTTTCCCATCTCCTGTGACACATTGATTGCAGTAAATCCATTCGAAGGTAATGGCTCACAAATGTGCAGCGAGCTGCCACAAACATATCGACTGTTGAAGTTAACAGGTTGACAATTTTTACTGATGATCGTATGGCTACACCATTAAATTGCTAACACAGACATCATGCAGCTGCTTAATGGGATGGGGGCAGTCAAAAGATAGCTGGCTGAAGCATGAAAATTAGCTTCAGATCCCCCACAGAAGTACAGGAGCTAACAGATCCTGCGCTGCTCCTTTTTTTAGTTCATTCACGGGATGTGGGCATCGCTGGCAAGGCCGGCATTTATTGCTCATCCCTAGTTGCCCTGAGATGGTGGTGGTATGCCTTCTTGCTAGGCCACTTCAGGGGGCAGTTAAGAGACAACCACATTGGTGTAGGGACTGGAGTCACACATAGGCCCAGACTGGGTAAGGACGGCAGGTTTCCTTCCCTTAAGGATATTTGTGAACCAGTTGGGTTTTTACGACAATCTAACAGCTTCAGGGTCACTTTTACTGATACCAGCTTTTCATTAAAACTGAATTCAAATTTGCAAACGAAAGGTTTGCTGGATTATTAGTCCAAGTTTATGGATTACTAATCCAGTAACATAACCACTACATTACTGCACCCTTTCTTATTCTAACATAAAGGCTTCTGCATGTCATAGCATACTGAACCGCTAACATGTGTAGCAAACTCATACTCTGGTGGTGTCCTGGCCATTACCTTCAGGAGTATCAATAAAGAGATTAATTGGTGAATCATTCCCTAACCGGCTGAGGGGACAGTTCTGGAGCACAATGGGGTTCGTGTTTATCTAGATTAACAGTCAGTGCACTTCAAACGTAATTAGTTGTGTGAAGTGCTTTAAGACTTTTCAGTATGGTAAATGCACTTTATAACAGCGAGCATTATTTGATTAGTGTTTAGCATAGTGCAGTCATAATGCAATTTTGCTCAGCATGGTGGGTTTGTACTGCAGTAATGCTCAGAGTGGCCTAGCTGTAATTTTAAGGTTATGTCCCCTTGTTCTGGATTCCCCAACCAGAGGAAATAGCTTCTCTGTATCTACTCTATCTAATCCTTTTATCAGCTTAAACACCTCGATCAGATCACCCCTCAGCTCTCCAGTAAGCACAGCTCCCATGGGATGGACAAGGAGAGGTATCAGGCTTGGGAATCTTTTGCAACACGTGTAATTCATGTGTTAGGACTGTCATGGTGCAATTTTCTCACACAAGTCCCAAAGGAAAGAATTGCTGTTTGCAAATCCTGCTGTGCACAAAATAGCTGTCACCCTTGCCTATTTCCAATGACTGTGATCCATACTGAACGAAGAACTTTGAGACAATCTAAAGCACTTGATAAATACAAGTCTTTCTTTTATTCATGCTGTATCAGAAAACTGAATCTCCTTTTGCCTGCATCATTAATTTTCCATTCTAATTGCAGTTGAAAGTCATGGTTATTACATTGGCTGGGTGGCAGACATCAATATGTTTCACATGTGAAAGAGAATGTTACAACCATATCCTTACAAAACTGCCTGCTATCCATTCTTGAGGAAATGTATCCTGACAATCAGCTTTAGCAGGGATTAAAATGGAAAAAGTTGTAATACTGGTCAATAGATAATCTTTTAACTCAATGCAATCATTAGACTCCAGTTAATAGGTCACCATTTTAATCTCTGACCCAGATACTGATCAACACTTTCACAGTTAGTAAATGATATCGACTCACTTATCCGGCCAATAACCTTCAATGGTACCTTAACAAAAGATCTTCTTGAAATCCTAATCAACTAATAGTTTAAAAACAAATGGTGAAACATGGGCACAGAAACTAAAAATGCAAAATGCTAGGATACTAGCATTGTACTAAGCTGAGAAGTGATTTTAAAAAAGTGGACTGGAAACAGTTACTTGAAGGTAAATCAGTGTCAGAGCAGTGGGAGACATTCAAGGGGGAGATTCAAGGGGTTCAGAGTAAACATGTTCCCATAAAGAAAAAGGGTGGGACTGTCAAATCCAGAGCCCCCTGGATGACAAGGAGCATACAGGGTTAGGTAAGGCAAAAAAGGGAAGCTTATGTCAGACACCAAGAGCTCAATACTGCAGAAAGCCTAGAGGAGTATAGAAAGTGCAGGGGTGAAATTAAAAAGGAAATTAGGAAAGCAAAGAGAGGGCACGAGAAAATACTGGCAAGCAAAATCAAGGAAAACCCAAAGATGTTTTTATAAATACATAAAGAGGAAAAGAACAACTGAGGAAAGAGTAGGGCCTATTGGAGACCAAAAAAGTAACCTATGTGTGGAGGTGGAAGATGTGGGTCTGGTTTTTAATGAATACTTTGAGCTTGTCTTCACAAAAGAGGGGGACAATGCAGAGATTGTAGTTAAGGAGGAGGAGTGTGAAATATTGGATGAGATAAGCATAGTGAGAGAGGAAGCATTAAAGGGTTTAGCACAATTGAAAGTAGATAAATCACCAGGCCCGGATGAAATATATCCCAGGCTGTTAAGAGAAGCAAGAGAGGAAATAACGGAGGCTCTGACCATCATTTTCCAATCCTCCCTGGCTATAGGCGTGGTGCCAGAGGATTGGAAGCCTGCTAACGTTGTACTGTTATTTTAAAGGGGAGAAAGGGATAGACCGAGTAATTATAGGCCAGTCAGCCTAACCTCGGAGGTGGGCAAATTATTGGAAACAATTCTGAGGGACAGCATTAATAGTCATTTAGAAAGGCACAGATTAATCAAGGACTGTCAGCATGGATTTGTTAAGGGAAGGTCGTGTCTGACTAACTTGATTGAATTTTCTGAGGAGGTAACAAGGAGGGTCGAAGAGGGTAGCGCGTTTGATGTAATCTACATGGATTTTAGCAAGGCTTTTGACAAGATGACACATGGCAGACTGATCAGAAAAGTAAAAGCCCATGGGATCCAAGGGAAAGTGGCAAATTGTTTCCAAAAATGGCTCATAGAATCATAGAATCACAGAAAGGTTACAGCACTGAAGGAGGCCTTTCGACCCATCAATTCTGCGCTGGCTCTATGCAAGTGCAATCCAGCTAGTCCCACTCCCCCACCCTATCCCCATAGCCCTGCATTTGTTTTCCCTTTTAAGTACTTATCCAGTTCCCTTTTGAAGACCATGATTGAATCTGCCTCCATCACCCCCTTAGGCAGTGCATTCCAAATCCTCTCGTTGTGTAAAAAAGTTTTTCCTCATATTACCTTTGGTTCTTTTGCCAATCACCTTAAATCTATGTCCTCTGGTTCTTGAACCTTCTGCCAATGGCAACAGTTTCTCTCTTTCTATTCTGTCTAGACCCATCATGATTTTGAATACCTCTATCAAATCTCCTCTCAACCGTCTCTGTTCCAAGAAGAACAACCCCAGCTTCTCCAGTCTATTCACGTAACTAAAGTCCCTCATCCCTGGAATCATTCTAGTAAATCTCTTCTGCACCCTCTCTAAGGCCTTCACATCTTTCCTGAAGCGCGGTGCCCAGAACTGGACATAATACTCCAGTTGTGGCCGAACCGGTGTTTTATAAAGCTTCATCATGACTTCCATACTTCTGTACTCTATGTCTTTATTTTTAAAGCCCAGGGTTTTTTAACCGCTTTCTCAACCTGCCTTGCCACCTTCAATGATTTGTGCACATATACCCCCAGATCTCTCTGTTCCTGTACCCCTTTTAGAATTGTAACCTCAAGTTTATATTGCCTATCCTCGCTCTTCCTACCGAAATGTATCACTTCGCATTTTTCTGCGTTAAATTTCATCTGCCACGTGTCCGCCCATGCCACCAGCCTGTCTATACCCTCTTGAAGTCTATCACTATCCTCCTCACTGTTTACTACCCTTCCAAGTTTTGTATCATCTGCAAATTTTGAAATTGTGCCCTGTACACCCAAGTCCAAGTCATTAATATATATCAAGAAAAGCAGTGGTCCCAGCACCAGCTCCTGGGGAACACCACTGTACACCTCCCTCCAGTCCGAAAAACAACCGTTCACCGCTACTCTCTGTTTCCTGTCCCTTAGCCAATTCTATATCCATGTTGCTACTGCCTCCCTTATTCCATGGACCGAAATCTTGATGATAAGCCTACCATACAGCATTTTATCAAACGCCTTTTGAAAGTCCATATGCACCACATCGACTACATTGCCCTCATCTACCCTCTCTGTTACCTCATCAAAAAACTCTATCAGGTCAGTTAAACATGATTTGCCTTTAACAAATCTGTGCTGGCTTTCCCTAATCAATCCACCCTCGTCCAAGTGACTGTTAATTCTGTCCCGGATTATCGTTTCCAAAAGTTTCCCCACCCCGAGGTTACACTGACTGGCCTATAATTGCTGGGTTTATCCTTACACCCTTTTTTGAACAAGGGTGTAACATTTGTCTCAGTGGCAGGAAGCAAAGGGTTGATGGGTGTTTTTGTGACTGGAATGCTGTTTCTAGTGGGATTCTGCACGTTTCAGTACTAGGTCCCTTATGTATTAATGATTTAGACTTAAATGTAGGGGGCATGATTAAGAACTTTGCAGATGATACAAAAATTGGCCATGTGGTTGATAGTGAGGAGGAAAGCTGTAGACTGCAGGAAGATATCAATGGACTGGTCAGGTGGGCAGAAAAGTGGCAAATGGAATCCAATCCGGAGAAGTGTGAGGTAATGCATTTGGGGAGGGCAAACAAGGCAAGGGAGTACACAATAAATGGGAGGATATTGAGAGTTGTAAAGGACAGAGGGACCTTGGAGTGCATGTCCACAGATCCCGGAAGGTAGCAGGACAGGTAGATCAGGTAGTTAAGAAGTCATACGGGATACTTTCCTTTATTTGCCGAGGCATAGAATATAAGAGCAGGAGGTTATGCTAGAACTGTATAAAACACTAGTTAGGCCACAGCTTGAGTACTGCGTATAGTTCTGGTCACCACATTACAGGAAAGATGTGATTGCACTAGAGAGGGTACAGAGGAGATTTACGAGGATGTTGCCAGGACTGGAGAATTTTAGAAATGAGCAAAGATTGGATAGGCTGGGGCTGTTTTCTTTGGAACAAAGGAGGCTGAGGGGAGATTTAATTGAGGTATATAAAATTATGAGGGGCCTAGATAGAGTGGATAGGAAGGATCTATGTCCCTTAGCAGAGAGGTCAATAACCAGGGGACATAGATTTAAAGTAATTGGTAGAAGGATTAGAGGGGAGTTAACGAGAAATGTTTTCACCCAGAGGGTGGTGGGGGTCTGGAATTCACTGCCTGAAAGGGTGGTAGAGGCAGAAACCCTCATTGCATTTAAAAAGTACTTGGATGTGCACCTGAAGTGCCGTAACCTACAGGACTACGGACCAAGTGTTGGAAAGTGGGATTAGGCTGGATAGCTCTTTTTCAGCCGGCACGGACACAATGGGCCGAATGGCCTCTTTCTGTGCCGTAAATTCCTATGATTCTGTGATATTGCAGAATCGAAACCGAAAACAGGAGCTGAAAACTCTTGGAGCTTGCTACAGGGTCACTGCTGCCTGGTTTAATCGCACAGTCAATATTACTAAGGGCAAATCACTGGAGAACAGTCACATACATCGCAAACTCGCTGAAATGTATCTTTTTTAAAAAAAACAGCTAGACCCACAGAGAAGAGGTTTTATTTCTTCACAAGAGTGACTGCTGCTGAGATGAAGTGAGACTTGACAGGACTGTGGAGCTTTGTGGTCTGTGCAGGAATTAAAAGAGCAAAGTATTTTCTGGGTAGCACCCATAGAGCTGGGATGTGCACAGCACCCTACACTAACAATAGAGCACGTAAAGGTTCATTCACGGATTCATTTAAAGAGGGCTTCTTGCAATGCTCTAATTTTATTTTAAAAAACAAATTATGATGTACTTCAGCTCATAATACAGTCCACTTCTGTTGACTTTTTCTTTGATCTTATCTTTTTGCAGAAGTGTTGTGGCCTGTTTTCAAAAAATCACCATAAATTATGTTGAAATTATCAGCTGTGTGTGACACTGCAATGAAATTGACTCACAGATCTTCTCTCTCCCGAACCTAAAATAAATTTGTCAAAACACTCGTAAGTGATCCTACGGGTAATCCTACGAGGCTAGGCTTCTCGCATGGAGCCTCACTAGCTGGGAGCGCAGAGCGGAGAATTGGCCCTATGGAGTTATAGCCCAACCTCAGGCGTCCAGAAAATTACCCTGAGTATCACTCTACACGAGGTGTCTTGGTGTCACTCTTGGCTCAGTGGTATCACTGTCACCTCTGAGTTAGAAGGTAGTGGGTTCAAGTCCCACTCCAGAGATTTGAGTGCAAAATCTTGGCTGACATTCCAGGGTAATACTGAGAGAGTACTGTGATGCTAAACTGTGGCCCCATCTTCCCTCTCAGGTGGATGTAAAATATCCCATGGCACTGTTTCAAAGAAGAGCAGGGGAGTTCTTTCTCCCTGATGTCCTGGCCAATATTTATCCTTCAACTAACATCACTGAAACAGATAATCTGGACATTTAACACATTGCTGTGTGTGGGATCTTGCTGTGCTTTCCACATTACAGCAGTGGCTGCACTTCAGAAATGCATAATTGGCTGTGATGCACTTTGGGATGTCCTGAGATTGGGTCAGGCACTATAGAAATGCAAATTCTTTCTTTTTTACTCAGGAATTTTGGATGATGTCAACAGGGAAACTGGCTGAGAGGAGTTACTGAGCCCAACTGAGGGAAGATGGGAACAGATAGCCAAAGATGTGTCACAGGTACTGTTAACTCGATTTGCTCACTCGCCTCCCCCAACTCAGAAGCTCGGGTCCCTGACCAGCACTCACTAGAACACAAAGGGGACAACAAATAAGGAGTTTATATAAATTTAATCATCATTCTTTGCAGTGGTCTGTGTTTTTTTAAAGGGGTTGCATCTTTTGAAAAGGATTCTGATGGTAGAACTTTATTCAAAATGACCTGACCTGTAGGTCAGAGACAGTGACATTGGGTGGAAAGGAGGTCCCATCTCGCCAAACTTATGTTGCCGTTGGCGTCAGAAGGAAAACCATCTCCTCCCTCATTAATCTGATGGTGAGAATTCCCAGTTAATATGAGAGAGGGCCAGATTCAGCTTTCGATTTGCCTTGACCTTGGAAACAAAATAGTTCCTTCAACTACACACTTCAGCCTGGTTTAGGTTTCCTAAGAATTTGTGGACAAGCTACTCAGACAGGCCTGCAGAAATCCCTTGAAGTGCACAAGAATAAAAGTGATTTCGAGTTTTGCTTCCTTGGCCTGACCCTTGCCTGGCATTTTGTCCATGTGAGGCTGAGAGGTGTGTCAAGAGGTAATTGTTTAGCTTTCCATTAGCAAGGCCGACAGAAGCCAATTGTTCCCTTCCCTTCTTAAGTGCTGCTGAAGAATGCAGTGATCTGTATTGTGCTTTGCAAACTATGCACCTTCCTGAACTGTTGAGCTTTTAGACGCAGCTACCCCCATCCTCAGCTCGCAGAGACTCCCTCAGCACCTCCATGGATAATGTATCACTTGACCCGAGTTCAGATGGGGGACGAACAAGAATCAATGAGCCCAGCCGATAACCTTCCCGTTTGAACTAGCGGCGAAGCATCTGTGCTGAAAGTCCAGCCCCTCCACCATCTGCTGACTTTTAATTTAACCCTCTCAACACTGTGAGGCATTTTTCAGAAGTTCTGAGAGAGAAAACAAAAGCTTGCATGTCTACAGTGTCTTAAATGTAAAAAAAAAACCGGACGTCCCAATGTGCTTCACAGATGGAGGGGTGAGGAAAACGGAGGCCGAGTCAGAAAAGGAGAGATTAGTAGGAGTGGCTGAAAGATTGGAGAGAGAATCAGATCTCGAGGAGGTGATGGAGAGGTTGGTAGAGAGATTTAGGCAAGGAGGAAGGGTGATGTACAAGAAGCTGCAGTCAGAGGTAATGGAGAGTTTGTGGGGAGAGGGGGTGATAACGAGCTGAAGCTCTGAAGCATTTACAGAATAAAGGGCCAGTGCTTTCATGAGTCTACACAATGCGAGAACTCCATCAAAGAATTACATAGAATTTCCAGCACAGAAACAGGTCATTCGGCCCAACAGGTCTATCCTGCTGTTTATGCTCCACATGAGCCTCCTCCCACCCTACTTCATGTAACCCTATCTGCAAATCCTTCTATTCCTCTCTCCCTCTCTCCCTCACGTACTTATCTAGCTTCCCCTATGCTATTCGCCTCAACCACTGCATGTGGTAGCAAGTTCCACATTCTCACCACTCTCTGGGTAAAGAAGTTTCTCCTGAATTCCTTATATGGATTTATTAGTGACTATCTTATATTTATGACCCCTAGTTTTATCCCACATAATGTTTACCACTGATATGCCCAACAAGGCTGGCAAACTGGCAAAGCCCTACACTATCTTTAAATAGTGAGCTAAAGAGTGAGTTTCAATGCTTGCACTCCTCCTTCCTTCCAATTATGTCTCCTTTTCTCCTGAGCCATCCACTACTTCCTTGCCCAAGGAGCTGGTCTTCATGTGTGAGAACAGACCATAAGTTTTGACAGGCAATTCGACTGTGGAGGGCATCACGGCCAAGCCAGGTCCCATCTTCACCTTACGTATACATATTTTAACAGGGGTCACCGGACAGCGGGAGCTGCTATTTCCCCCCTTCCCAACTTCCCAGTTCAGACCAAGTGAAGTGCTCCAACTACCATCTCGGCACAGACCAGGATCAGGCCTGTATTTCCAATTCTTGCCTCTTGCGCATCCCGGATTTCCTACACTCCACCATTGGCGCCCGTGCCTTCAGCTGCCTAGGCCCAAAGCTCTGGAATTCCCTCCCTAAACCTCTCCGCCTCTCTACCTCTCTCTCTCCTCCTTTGAGTCACTCCTTAAATCCTACCTCTTTGACCAAACTTTTGGTCACCTGTCCTGATATCTCCTTATGTGGCTCAGTGTTAAATTTTGTTTGATAATCTCTCCTGTGAAGTGCCTTGGGATGTTTTACTACACTAAAAGTACTGTTGTTGTATTTTTTTAGTTCCGCACTGAAGAGCAAATTTACCTGTCCTGCACCGTGGAAGCCTGATTTAAATATCATCATGAGGTGTCCTGCCTCTCAAGAGCAGGACATAGACATGCCTCCTAACCCACGGCAGGACACCTCATGATGATATTTAAATCAGGCGCATACGTGGCGGGTTGGGGTTATGTTACGCCATTCTTAATTTTTAATCCCCCACCCCACCCTCTCCCTCTCGTCGAGGGGGGTTTAAAATTCCCCCCGTGGTCTCTGCTTCACTCACTAACTCTGGCAGTGCATTCCACAGCCTCACAACCCTCTGTGTAAAAATAACGGTTTCTCCTTCCCTCTATCCTAAATCTTTTACATTTAATCTTATATCTATGTCCTCTCGTTCTCAACCCCTCAACCACTAAACACAAGCTGTGTACATAAAGCAGAATAAGCACAGTGACAAGTGGTTCAAGTAAACAGCCTCAGTCAATGCTTCGAACGTGTAACATCACCATGTGAGGATGCACTTTAGACAGCAGGCTGATGCAAAAGCTGGTCTCTATCTGTCTTCATTTCTCATATACGTCCTTTTTTTTCCTTGTGAGTTTTATTCCTTGGAGACTTGCATGTGCGTTTTACCGTGGTGATCAGCCGGCCACAGAGAGGGCTGTGACTCACTCATTCATCATCATTAGGACTGGGTCCTGACAGCAAGGTTTGGACAAGCTCCGTAACTTAGGAAGATAGGAACAGGAGGAGGCCATTTAACCCCTCGAGCCTGTTCCGCCATTGCATGAGATCATGACCGATCAGTGACCTAACTCCATATACTCGCCTTAGCCCCGTATCCCTAAATACCTTTGGTTAACAAAAATCTATCAATCTCAGATTTAAAATTAACAATTTGACTGCCGTTTGTGGAAGAGAGTTCCAAACTCCTAACACCCTTTGTGTGTAGAAGTGTTTCCTAACTTCACTCCTGAAAGTCCTGGCTCTAATTTTTAGGCTATGTTCCCTAGTCCTAGACTCCCCAACCAGTGGAAATAGTTTCTCTCTATCTACCCTATCAGTTCCCCTTAATATCTTGAAAACTTCGTTCAAATAACCCCTTAATCTTCTAAATTCCAGGGAATACAACCCTAGTATAATCTCTCCTCATAATCCCTTGGAATCCAGATACCATTCTAGTAAATCTCCACACACTCCCTCCAAGGCCAATATATCCTTCCTAAGGTACGGTGCCCAGAACTGAACACAGTGCTCCAGGTGTGGTCTAACCAGGGCTTTGTATAGCTGTAACAATTTTACCCTCTTGTATTCTAGTCCTCTAGATATAAAGGCCAGTATTCCATTAGCCTTTTTGATTATTTTCTGCACCCGTCCATGATATTTTAATGATCTATGTACATGGACCCCTAAGTCCCTTTGGATCTCCACTGTTTTGAGCTTTTCACTGTTTAGAAAGTACGATAATCCATCCTTTTTAGGTCCAAAGTCGATGACCTCACATTTGCCTACAATGAAATCCATTTGCCACAGTTTTACCCATTCACTCAATCTATTAATATCTCTGTAATTTTATGCTTCTATCTACACTGCTTACAATCTTTGTGTCATTGGCAAACTTGGATATGCAGCTCTCTATCCCGACATCTAAGTTGTTAATAAATACAGTGAATAGTTGAAGCCCCAACGCAGATCCCTGTGGGACACCACTAGTCACATCCTGCCAATTTGAGTACCTGCCCATTATCCCTCCTCTCTGTCAACTGCCACTCAGCCAATTTCCTAACCAAGTCAATAATTTGCCCTCAATTCCAGCTCCCTCCCTCCCTCCATGCTAAAAGCCCACCCCCAGAAGCTGCTCCCTAACTCTGCAGGAACAAGCCACTCAACACCTCTCCCCGCAATTAGAAAGCTGAGGTCAAGAGGTCATAGGCCTGTGCACAATCAAAGAAATCTCCAGCTCAGCAATACTTCGACAGAACACGAGATTTCACTGACCTGGATTGCTGATTGACCCAGTGTTTATTTTGAAGGTAGGTTTGGGGAAACTCATTTGCTTTACATCTGCATTGACACCATCCATTCCATTTAAAGCTGCCAGTGTCTTATTCTGACCCAGCATTCACTGCAGCGGCAATATTAGGGACGATCACCATAGCTAAGACCATTGTCCGCCCTGACCCTCCAGTGGGAAATTCACACCACAAATTTTTGGAAAAATAATGGGCCAGACTTTGCTGGAGTGGGGCATCTGGTGGTGTGCCTCGTGAGTTAGATTTTTCCCCTCACCTTTCAGCTCGAAATTTTTTTGCCCACAAAATTGCTGGAAATGCGGGCTGAAAACTGCACAGTGAGGGCAACGAAGTATCTGGGACCTTGGTGAATGACGGGACCAACAGTCTATCTCCTTAACCATTCAGATTTAAGGATAGTGAAAGAAACAGAAAAATGACGGATAAGGAAACGGGATGAATTAAAGTCAAATCAGGTACAGAAAGAGAAATAGAGAGAGAAAAAAAAACAGAAAGGGAATGCAAGAAAAAAAAAGTTTTAAAAACCTCTCGGAACAACTCACTACCTGCAGGAATAAGATTCCACAGTTTCATTTGTTCCCTTTCTGGGCCGGAGAGGTTGATTGGCATCGCAGGAACATAAATCTCCTCATTAAAAGGGTCCTTACATGGTTAAAAAAAACAACTTTCTGCGGTCAGTTTAATTTGTTTTAACAGCACAAGAACAACGTAGCAAGTTGTTAAGATGTGGAATGCGTTGCCTGGGAGGGCGGTGGAAGCAGATTCAACAGTAACTTTCAAAAGGGAATTGAGTAAATACTTGAAGGGGAGGGAATTGCAAAGCTATGGGAAAAGAGCAGGGGGAGTGGGACTAATTGGATAGCTCTTTCAGTGAGCCGGGACAGGCATGATGGGCTGAATGGCCTCCTTCTATGCTGTACGATTCAATGTACTCACTCAATCAAACAATTCACAGCTAAAAAGATGGGAAGCAAAAATAAAAGGAACTGCACTCAGGTAAGCAAATGGATCGTTTTACAAGAAAACTTTTAAACCTGGATGCATTCAAGGGGAAGCTGGACAAGTACACGAGGGAGAAAGGAATAGAAGGATGTGTTGATAGGTGGGAGGAGGCTGGTGTGGAGCA
This sequence comes from Heptranchias perlo, assembly GCF_035084215.1. Lineage (NCBI taxonomy): Eukaryota > Metazoa > Chordata > Chondrichthyes > Hexanchiformes > Hexanchidae > Heptranchias > Heptranchias perlo. The sequence goes on from NW_027138620.1 coordinate 25,195, forward strand.
TAAGCTCTGGCACAGACATGTTGGGCCGAATGGCCTGTTTCTGTGCTGTAAAATTCTATGTAATTCCATGTAAAAAAATGCAGCAATTTCTTGAAACTCACGGGGAGGTTGAGGGCGAGCTCCCGTTTTTGCGAGGCTAACGGCAGAGTGGCGCAAATCGTCCAGCAATTTGTGCCAATTCACAATTCACGGGGTATCTCTTCCTCGCTACAAGTTGCTGAATGATTTACACATTAATAGCAGCGCGCCCATTAAACTCACCGTTAATTTCCCATCAAATTCTGCGCCTATGTTCCTACAACGCAACTCAACCACTCCAGCCCAGAGAGGGAACAATTGAAACTGTGGAGCTTCATTCCTGCAGGTAGTAAATTGTTCCGAGGGGATTTTAAAATTAATTTTTAAAAACAATTCTTACTTTTCCTTTCTGTCACTTTTTTTCTCTCTCTCTTAATCCAATCTTTCTTTCTCTCTCTTTATTTCTCTTTCTGTATCTAATTTGACTCTAATCCACCCGATTTCCTTCTCGGTCGTTCTTCTGTTTATTTCTCAATCCTTAAATCTCATAGGTTAAGGAGATAGACTGTTGGTCCCATCGTTCACTCCGGTCCAGATGCCTCATTGCCCTTGCCACGCCATTTTCAGCTCGCACTTCCAGCAAAATTACGGCACAAAAATAATTGATGCTGAAGGGTGAGGAAAAATTCCAACTCACAGGGCACGCTGTGAGATGCCCCGCTCCAGGAAATTCCAACTCACAGGGCACGCTGTGAGATGCCCCGCTCCAGGAAATTCCAACTCACAGGGCACGCTGTGAGATGCCCCGCTCCAGGAAATTCCAACTCACAGGGCACGCTGTGAGATGCCCCACTCCAGGAAATTCCAACTCACAGGGCACGCTGTGAGATGCCCCGCTCCAGGAAATTCCAACTCACAGGGCACGCTGTGAGATGCCCCGCTCCAGGAAATTCCAACTCACAGGGCACGCTGTGAGATGCCCCGCTCCAGGAAATTCCAACTCACAGGGCACGCTGTGAGATGCCCCGCTCCAGTAAATTCCAACTCACAGGGCACGCTGTGAGATGCCCCACTCCAGGAAATTCCAACTCACAGGGCACGCTGTGAGATGCCCCACTCCAGGAAATTCTGGCCCAATGTTTCTGCAAAAGTAAAAGAGCTAAACAATTCGTGCAGGTTTCCCATTTTCATCGTTTAAAAATGGATTAGTATAAATGAAGTTAGTTTATTCCATGTTGCTTATAATCGGGACAGTGCGACAGGGCACCAGGTTCTGCTGGTTGGCACAAATTCCAGCGTTTGCTTAATGTCACTTCTGGCTGCCTGTCTTGTCAGTAAGTGGCTGGTTGCATTATTTTAAACAAAGTTAAGACATTAAAGTAAGGCCGGTTTGATAAAGAAAGACAGAAGCTGTTATCTCCTCGCACAGACATCCGACACCTCCATATACTACCGGTCTATATCACTCCCATTCTACCTCAAACACGGTCTCGGATTGATCTGACTCAGGGTTATAGTGTGCCAGACGCTGGGGGTTCAATTATTTACCAACTGCACTTTTAACAAAGATTGAATGTATTTGGTAAAACTGTTCATATTTCTTTTCCTGATAAGAAGATGGACTAGTATGAAAAGAAATGCCTCTAACCCACATTGAACAATGTCAGGAAGTCCTTGCATCTCCCGTGAGTAGACTTACGTTTCTCAATAAAACAGTGCAATTTCTCAACATGTAAAGTAAAAGAAAGAAACTAATGAACTTGCAGTTGTACAGCATCTTTCACAACCTCAGGTAATCCCAAAGCACTTTACAGCCAAGGAAGTACTTTTGAAGTAACATCACTGTTGTAATGTTGGAAACACAGCAGCCAATTTGTGCACAGCAAGAAGATGATAAGCAGATAATCGGTTTTAGGTGTTGGTTGAGTGATAAATATTGGCCAGGACATCAGGGTGAACTCCCCTGCTCTATCTTCAAATAGGGCCATGGGATCTTTTATATCCATCTGACAGGGCAGATAGGGGTCTTGGTTTAATGTCTCATCTGAAAGATAGCATCATCTAATAGTACAGCACTGCCTCAGTGCATCAGTTTAGATTTTGTGTTTAAGTCTCTGGAGTGGGACTTAAACCCACAACCTTCTGACTTGGGGGGGCAAGAGTGCGACCCACTGGGCCATGGCGGACACACAATTACCTTATGTCCCAATGAGAAAAAAAGGAAACTACAATTAGAGGGACTGTCACTCAGTATGAACTGCTGAGGTGAGAGGAACAATGCTTGGATGGAGTTTGGAAGGCTGTGGATTTGCTTTTCTGGTAGGCCTGGTGGTGCTGTAGTAATTGGCATTTTTAAAGTCCTGTGAGCGTTAAAGTCGTCAACCTCCGAATGTGAATGTGCAGTGGAATCCTTTGTGAGCACATTGACCTGTCAATCACTCGTCACCACGACAACAACCAAGAGCACCCATTTACACCGAAGAAAACTTGTATGTTTTTTTCTTAATTTCTCCCCCTCCCCTTGACTGGCAGGAATGGATCTTACACGTCAAGAAACTTAATAAGAAATTTCACAGATCACGTATTATTCATGCAGTCTAATTAATCATACAAGATAAAAATAGGCAATGTCTGAGGGTTGTACTCACTTTTAATCAGCACTGGCTGTAATCATTTTCTTTTGGACTAGGACGACTGATCACTTTTCACAGGTCACAGGATCTTGCAGTGTCTCTAAATCTTCAATATCTTAGTTTCTGTCACCTGCTTAACATTTCAAAGCAGTAGGAGCAGGGCAGCCTCCAGGGTCGATAATTCATTATCGGAAAGATTATTCTCACCCATTCTGTTGATTACGCTGAGAAAAATGCTTTCCTCTTGCCCTCACACCACCGCCCTTCACTTTCTATAGTTCTACACTGACATGAGAAAAGGATTCATGTAATTTACTGTCTGTAATCCGAGCCCCTGTTCATCTATTACTATGCATTACCCAAACCCGAGTTGTTCTCGGGGTTAAACTTTTGCTCCTCTGGTGATATCAGATAGCAAATACAAAAGTGGAACTTAATAACACAATCACCTCAGGGATTAATATAATTTGTACAAATCGATAAAGTTAACTGCTTCCTTTTTAGATTTTATTCACAGGGTTGTTGAATGAACGTAACTGGAATCTCAATATGTGTGTGTGTGTGTGTGTGTGTGTGTGTGGTGTATGTGTGGGAGTGTGTGTGTAGGCGTGTGTGTGGGTGTGTGTATATGTGTGCGTGTGGTGTGTGTGTGTATGTGCAGAAGTGAGATTGGATCTCATTATTACAAATTCCACGGGGCCAGCTGACGACACTGCAAGTGACTACTGGCACTATCAGTGGGAAAGTTATTTGTGACATTTTTTGGTCTGTTGTATTAGAGGAGATGCCTCTCCTGAAATAGCAGAGGAGCACTGTACAGACGCAGTAGGTGTTCATCCACCAACACCACAACAGCCATTCGTGGCATAAGGTCCTTAATATCAAGGATCGAGAATCCAACTGCTCTGGTTTCCATTGAATGATCTGTCAGGGCACGATAACCAGCAGTTACAACATACACTGCCTCTTACTTCCTGGGAATCTCCCTATACATTAATATTCTGTAATAAACTATCTGGACTCCTCGATTAGATTATATCCTGTTTTGTGTGTGAGTTCTAGCCATTCAGAGGCCGACTCATAGAAACGACAGACTTGTAACTCTGAGCACATTGCTTCTAAAGTAAGGTGGCAGCAGTGGCTGTGTTGGCTGTGAAGGCTGCATGGTTGAATAGCCTGCTGATGCCTGGGCTCCATTATGAAGAAAGTCCCCTTGGCTGAGGTCCCAGAGGTCTGGAACTAAATCCATGAATGAATCACTGTCTTTAGCAGTGGAGAGAAGAGAAAGGCAGAGGGAAAAAACCTCAGAAAACTCCTAATTCTATTTCATAAGGCTTAAGACAATATAATCACTGCTGTATTTGGACTGATATATTAGAGTATTATGCTAATAACTTCCCTCTGCATATTTAAATTAGGTTAATTTAGATGGACTTCATTAAAAGTCGAAAGATGTACGACATATTGTATGTTTGCAAACTGTGGCAAATATAATTGTTTAGCCATAAGCGATAACATAGAATGAATTATACTGATTGCACCCGATTTGCATTAATTAGAAAACAGACATTCCCCTTTAACTCAGAAATTGCAAATTTTATAATTACGAAACTTTAAGAATTTAATTGTTATGCCTTTAGGGATTGTATATGCAAATTGCCTTAATTAGAAACCAGATTTCTCTATTATTTAATTAATAACAATAAGTTCCACCGTCACACAGTGCAGAGTATAGGAACAGTATAGGTGACCTAACTTCACAGAAAAATAGTCAAATAAATAACTGTAATTCTAACCCCTTTTCATTTTTAATTCCTCTGTCAATCAGAATGGTGCCTGCTTGAATCCCGACCATATTGCCAGCTGGTGCTACAACACTCACCTCTCAGCCTGAGAGTCGTGGGTTCATGTCCCACTCCAGAGACTTGAGCACATAATCTAGGCTGACACTCCCAGCACAGTACTGAGGGAGTGCTGCACTCTCAGAGATGCCTTCTTTCAGGTGAGACGTTAAACTGAAGCCCTGTCTGCCCTTCTCAGGTGGATACAAGAGACCCCATGGCACTATTCGAAGAAGAGCAGGGGAGTTCTCCCCAGTGTCCTGGTCAATACTTATGACACTAGCAACATCACTAAAACAGATTATTTGGTCATTATCACATTGCTGTTTGTGAGATCTTGCTGTGTGCAAATTGGCTGCTGTGTTTCCTACATTACAACAGTGAATACACTTCAAAAGTCCTTCATTGGCTGTGAAGCTCTTTGGGACATCCTGAAGTTGTGAAAGGCAATAGAAATGTACGTTCCTTTCTTCAGTTATGCTGATACTTCTGCACTGATGAGCAAACTGGTTTTGGCCAATTTGGCAGCACAAATCTGGAGTCAGGTCCTGGACCAACTCTGGAACACAATGAAACCATAGAATGCAAGAGCCTTGGGGACGCTGGTTTAAACTGCTTGGACTTGGCACAATGTGCAGTATAACTCCAGTGCACCGCAGGTGCGACAAGTACTCAGACAGTCTGTTGGCCCTGGACTGTTTATAGAATCATGGAATGATAGAAAGTTACAGCACAAAAGGAGGCCATTCGGCCAATCGTGTCCGTGCCGGCCGAAAAAGAGCTATCCCGCTTAATCCCACTTTCCAGCACTTGGTCCGTAGCCCTGTAGGTTACAGCACTTCAAGTGCACATCCAAGTACTTTTTAAATGAGTTGAGGGTTTCTGCCTCTACCACCCTTTCAGGCAGTGAGTTCCAGACTCCCACCACCCTCTGAGTGAAAAAAATTCTCCTCAGCTCCCCTCTGATCCTTCTACCAATTACTTTAAATCTATGCCCCTTGGTCACTGACCCCTCTGCTAAGGGAAATAGGTCCTCCCTATCCACTCTATCTAGGCTCCTCATAATTTTATATACCTCAATTAGTGAGTTTCTAAACTCACTGCTGAGTCTTTTTAAAGAGCAGAGTCTCAATGTTAAATCAGTCGCTGTTTGACACACACCGGGTTTCTCTCGATTGGCAGAGTGAGATTCCCAGGCCGTAGTGTAATGCAGATGTAGCCAGCTGCTTTTTGCACTCTACCATTGCTGGGATCAGTCTGGTAGTGCAGTATAACTGCAGTCCCTTCAAGCTGCACATGGCTTTATCTAGACGTCGACTCTAGCCATGCTGCATCAGCATCAGGGAGAAATTCCATCTGCTTGCTAAAGAAACATTGCTGTGATTAAAGAGAATCTAGCGAGCTATACCACGGCATTAAAAGCCAGCTAAACAGAGGCTAAAGATTGACATTATCAGCGCGAATTCAGTGTATTTATTATCTTTTGACTCTTGCTTGTAATTGATGTTCAGAAGAAGAGGAGCTGTGATAAAGGCCCAGCCCTGAGGTACTGACACTGCGACAACGGATGAACGGACACCGCGCAACAATCACCAGACAGGAGGGTTCCCTCCCAGTCGGGGAACACTTTAGCAGTCAAGGACATTCAGCCACCGATCTTCGGGTAAGCGTTCTCCAAGGCGGCCTTTGAGACACACGACAACGCAAAATCGTTGAGCAGAAATTGATAGCCAAGTTCCGCACCCATGAGGACGGCCTCAACCGGGATCTTGGGTTCATGTCACGCTACACATAACCCCTCCAGCAGGGAAAAAAAAAGTTATCTGTTTTTAATACAACGGGTCATTCTCTCTCTCTCTCTCTCTCTGCCTTTCGGGTCTCTTTCTCTGTCTGTGTAATTTGACCCATTGTGTATTCAGTATACTGGGACCTACTGTTTTCCGTGGCTAACCTGTCTGAACACCAACGACACCTTTGATTGCTGTGATGGTGTCCCAGCCTAATATAAGATATGCGATTTGAGAACCTCTCATTCACTCACTCACCTGACGAAGGTGATAATCTCCGAAAGCTTGTGATTTTCAAATAAAACTGTTGGACTATAACCTGGTGTTGTAAGATTCCTTACATTTGTCCACCCCAGTCCATCACCGGCATCTCCACATCCTGACTGAGGTATGTGAAACGTTCAGCAGATCCACATTTAATGCACACGTGAGCCAAACTTTGCCATTTTCATTATGAATCGCCTGTGCTAAGCAGCTCGGGTAGAGAGCTGGACGAAGGGAAGCAGCCAGCAAGGACCCCCCCCAACAAAAATCTGTCAATTAGGAGCACGCAATGTGGCAAAGGCTGCCAACTAGCAGTTAAGGAAGGAAACACTGTAGAGAAAGACACCATCTTCTGCTCTGTCATGGGAAAGCTGATTCAAACATTGCATTTGTCCTAAAGCTACATTTATTTCCTTTCCTCACATTAGGCACCATTAATCACCAGCCAGGTGACCCGCCCACTTCATCATTGGTTGACTATGGATGGAGCTCCTGTGAATGTCCACCACATCGTTTTAAGGCAGGGGCTTGAACCCTGCTGTTGAGCTTGGGACTGTCCACAGTTGCTCATTCATTGACTTGTTCTGTACAGCAGCTGCGTCACCCCTTGCAGGTAATGGATGCCGTTGTCTAATTCAAGGATTAGCTCATCCACCTTATGGTGGTTTCTCCTCCACCAAGGGCCCTGCTCCCCTCCCCCAGAGACCCATCCACCTGAAGGTGTTGGTCCTTTCTGGAGGTGGTCAGCTTAATAAACCAACACTCGGCTTTGACCAGTCACAGATACTACCGTCTACTGTCATTACTGTAGCAGGTTTTAACACCTGACCTGATACCAGATCAACCCACAACCCAACCCCACCCCCACCCACCCCCGCCCACCTCGGAAGGTACCTCCTCCTAAGAGTCCAAATGAGGTGAGTGACTCAACAGCAGAGAATGGTGAGCATGTTTACCATCTATCCCCTATTGTCTTTAGGGTGGCACCAGGGTGCCACACCTGGCTGGTGAAATATTTGATATTCATAATAACAAACAAGACGGTGGTGTACAACTGGTTAACCAACCAATATATCCATCAATTCCCCGATTAATATATTTCCAGGATGGATAGATAGGTACAAGTTAAAATGGTAACAAAAGGTGAAAAAATCTAAAATAAAATATTCGTAAATATCTAAGGTAATTATTAACCATATATGTCTAAGATATAAGGATTAAAATATATACAAATGGAAGAAAAAGCAACAGAAAATGAAAACCATGTTGGATGAAAGACTAACAAGAGACGATGTGGTGGGGCAGCCTCGGCACTGCTGTAGCATGGAATGATGGGACTTCTCAACATGGCACGTTCCTCATCTCAGCCAGTCTTCAGTTGAAAGCACTGAGCAGAGGCTGGGTTTGGAGGCAAGGGTAGGGGAGAGGAACAGCAGTCTTCCTACTCACCCAAAGCTTATTTTATGCACCTCCCAAGGACTGAAAAGCAATGTTGACAGATTTGTGGTACAGAATAATTTTGCTGCTGCACTCCAATGCGACCCTCCCCCCCCCGACCCCACTCCACCCCACCTTGGTGCAGGGAAGGCTTGAAGAAGATTGAGGAAGAGAGGGAAATAATATATATTAAAAATGGACTAAAAACCCAATGCACTGCACCAAAGGCAGTAGAGCACAGATTTGAGCCCACCATCCTACATTCTCTGTCCTCCAGGTCTCTGCATGCAGCTATGGGAAAATGCAGAACCAGACGCTTCCCCACAGCATGGAGATCAAAGGGAGAGCCACACCAAGCCATTCCAGCAAGAACTTCTGCAAAGGAAGATCCAAGAAGTGGGTCAAAGGGGGAAAGCCCCTTTCCTAAAAATATCCAGAGGACTTTCATATATGAAAACCCAACCTAATGAGTTACCGAGTATCAAAAATCAATACCTTTCATAAAGAAATGATCCCCCAAAGTCTGAGAGGACTGGTGAACAACCAGCTCTGGCACTGAGCTATAAAAGATCAGGACGATTCAGAGTTCAACCCATGATCAGTGCTGAATTAGCTGAACTCAACCGCTAGTGTTGGACGTCGTAATTGGCCTCAATTTCCCTAGACAAGAATTGCAGGGGCGGGGAGGGAATGGTCAAGGGTGTAAATTTACTCGTATTCCCACTTTTAATTATCAACAGCAGTCTCAAATAAGCTTGTTCTTGTGCACCTCCCAAGGACTGAAAAGCAATCTTCACAGATTTCTGATACAGGATAGTTTTGTTGCTGGAAAGTATGCTTGGGATAGAGATTGAGTCAGCACAGGATCAGGCTCAACTGCAATGACCACAACAATCAAATCACCCAACACATGCTACCTGTTCTCAGACATGAAAGGATAACCAACAGAACAAGAGACTGGAGGGCTGGAAACATCCATGGAACTGAATCTCAGGACCAAACAGCACCATCAACAGAGGAAGGGAAGAAAATGAAGAGGAAAGTACTGAAAGTAGAAAACTAAACTGAGACCCTCAGTAAAAGAAGGGAGACACAACAGAATTGGGAGCCAGAGAGGCTACAGAGATATGGAAATATACAGAAGTGCTACTAAATAAGGCTACTTTCTGACTCCTTCTGTCATCTAAACCATTTTTGATTCCTTGGATGAGGAGCCTCAAAGTGATGTTTGATCTGGCACCAATCTGTCAATGTACTGAAGTACAGCTTGTAAGAGAGAGGCATTGATAGAAAGTGACCAGTCAGCTAAATTTATTACTAGATCAGGGGATCACTGATTCATTACAAACTCGGCACATCTATCTTCTCCAGTTTAAACTGCCTGGCATGTACAGAAAATTAACATGAATTCTGTCTCTCACATACCCCATACTTTGCTACTCAGATTTTTCTTTTCCTTTTCAGGAAAATTATTTGCACCTTGTCACCATGAATTGTGGATTTAGGAATCTGTTTTCTGCTAAGTTTTGCATGAATATGTTTTTGACACCTTTGCAGTAATATCACAAATATATTCAAATAACGCTATTTAATAACCCATGGCTCTTACTGAAATGAAACATTGAGCATGGTTGCACTCCTGAAACTGACTATTCGTCATCAACATCATGTATACTCAGTTCTGCTGATGATTTTGGGCTGTATCATACATCTTTTCACCAGTTCACCGAGCACGGGGAGTGAGCTGAGAGGAAGGAGGTGAAGGGGAGAGAATAAGGTGATGTACTGAGAGATCGCCCAACACTACACAGGAACACAGGAACAGGAGGAGGCCATTCAGTCTCTCGAGCCTGTCCGCCATTCAATTAGATAATGGCTGATCTGTACCTCAACTCCATTTACCTGCCTTTGCTCCATATCCCTTGATACTGTTCCCAAACAAAAATCTCTCAATCTCAGTCTTGAAAATGTCAATTGCCTCAACATCCACATCCTTTTGGGGGAGCGAGTTCCAGATTTTCTTACCCTTTGTGTGGAAAAAATGCTTCCTGATTTCACTCCAAACTGGCCTAGCTCTAATTTTAAGATTATGCCCTCTTGTTCTGGATTTCCCCACCAGAGGAGATAGTTTTTCTGTATCTAACCTATTGAATTGCTTTATCATTTTAAACACCTCCATTAGATTACCCCTCAACCTTCTAAACTCAGGTGAATATAGGCCAAGTTTATGCCACCAACCCTCATAATTTAACCCCTTCCTCATTCTTCATGTGTGAGCCTTGACAGTGAGATTGCTTAGGCTACTCAACCACAGGAAGCATCCCAGCTAAGCCCAGCTCGTCCTTTCCCAAAGTCCACAGTAGAGCTGTGCTGGAGGCTGCTGCATCCATGTCAGCAGAGGCACTGCTCGAGTTCATGCTACTCTTTTGAACCTCGGTGCTTTCCTGCACGACATTCTTCCAACTCTGGTCTCTTGCGCATTCCCACTCCCATCCCCCCACTATTACCCGTGCCTTCAGCCGCCAAGGCCCTAAGATCTGGAACTTCCGACCTAAACTTCACTCTCCTCCATTAACAACCTTCTGCAAACCGACCACTTTGCGGACGCTTTTAGCCATTCGTCCTAAAATCCCAATATCTCCTTCTTTGGCTCTGTGTTGATTCTAAGTAAGGGAGTGGGACTGGGAGCAGACTGTTCCGATTCCAGGTAAGGGAGTGGGACTGGGAGCAGACTGTTCCTGTTCTGGGTAAGGGAGTGGGACTGGGAGCAGACTGTTCCTATTCCAGGTAAGGGAGTGGGACTGGGAGCAGACTGTTCCTATTCTGGGTAAGGGAGTGGGACTGGGAGCAGTCTGTTCCTGTTCTGGGTAAGGGAGTGGGACTGGGAGCAGACTGTTCCTATTCTGGTAAGGGAGTGGAACTGGGAGCAGACTGTTCCTATTCTGGGTAAGGGAGTGGGACTGGGAGCAGACTGTTCCTATTCTGGGTAAGGGAGTGGAACTGGGAGCAGACTGTTCCTATTCTGGGTAAGGGAGTGGGACTGGGAGCAGTCTGTTCCTGTTCTGGGTAAGGGAGTGGGACTGGGAGCAGACTGTTCCTATTCTGGTAAGGGAGTGGAACTGGGAGCAGACTGTTCCTATTCTGGGTAAGGGAGTGGGACTGGGAGCAGACTGTTCCTATTCTGGGTAAGGGAGTGGGACTGGGAGCAGACTGTTCCTGTTCTGGGTAAGGGAGTGGGATTGGGAGCAGACTGTTCCTATTCCAGGTAAGGGAGTGGGACTGGGAGCAGACAGTTCATATTCTGGGTAAGGGAGTGGGACTGGGAGCAGACTGTTCCTATTCTGGGTAAGAGAGTGGGATTGGGAGCAGACTGTTCCTATTCCAGGTAAGGGAGTGGGACTGGGAGCAGACTGTTCCTATTCCGGGTAAGGGAGTGGGACTGGGAGCAGACTGTTCCTATTCTGGGTAAGGCAGTGGGACTGGGAGCAGACTGTTCCTATTCTGGGTAAGGCAGTGGGACTGGGAGCAGACTGTTCCTGTTCTGGGTAAGGGAGTGGGACTGGGAGCAGACTGTTCCGATTCCAGGTAAGGGAGTGGGACTGGGAGCAGTCTGTTCCTGTTCTGGGTAAGGGAGTGGGATTGGGAGCAGACTGTTCCTATTCTGGGTAAGGGAGTGGGATTGGGAGCAGACTGTTCCTATTCCGGGTAAGGCAGTGGGACTGGGAGCAGACTGTTCCTATTCCAGGTAAGGGAGTGGGACTGGGAGCAGACTGTTCCTATTCCAGGTAAGGGAGTGGGACTGGGAGCAGACTGTTCCTATTCTGGGTAAGGGAGTGGGACTGGGAGCAGACTGTTCCTATTCTGGGTAAGGGAGTGGGACTGGGAGCAGACTGTTCCTGTTCTGGGTAAGGGAGTGGGATTGGGAGCAGACTGTTCCTATTCTGGGTAAGGGAGTGGGATTGGGAGCAGACTGTTCCTATTCCGGGTAAGGCAGTGGGACTGGGAGCAGACTGTTCCTGTTCTGGGTAAGGGAGTGGGACTGGGAGCAGACTGTTCCTATTCCAGGTAAGGGAGTGGGACTGGGAGCAGACTGTTCCTGTTCTGGGTAAGGGAGTGGAACTGGGAGCAGACTGTTCCTGTTCTGGGTAAGGGAGTGGAACTGGGAGCAGACTGTTCCTATTCTGGGTAAGGGAGTGGGACTGGGAGCAGACTGTTGCTATTCTGGGTAAGGGAGTGGGACTGGGAGCAGACTGTTCCTGTTCTGGGTAAGGGAGTGGAACTGGGAGCAGTCTGTTCCTATTCTGGGTAAGGGAGTGGAACTGGGAGCAGACTGTTCCTATTCTGGGTAAGGCAGTGGGACTGGGAGCAGACTGTTCCTGTTCTGGGTAAGGGAGTGGGATTGGGAGCAGACTGTTCCTATTCTGGGTAAGGGAGTGGGACTGGGAGCAGACTGTTGCTATTCTGGGTAAGGGAGTGGGACTGGGAGCAGACTGTTGCTATTCTGGGTAAGGGAGTGGGACTGGGAGCAGACTGTTCCTGTTCTGGGTAAGGGAGTGGAACTGGGAGCAGACTGTTCCTGTTCTGGGTAAGGGAGTGGAACTGGGAGCAGACTGTTCCTATTCCAGGTAAGGGAGTGGGACTGGGAGCAGACTGTTCCTATTCTGGGTAAGGGAGTGGGACTGGGAGCAGTCTGTTCCTGTTCTGGGTAAGGGAGTGGGACTGGGAGCAGACTGTTCCTATTCTGGTAAGGGAGTGGAACTGGGAGCAGACTGTTCCTATTCTGGGTAAGGGAGTGGGACTGGGAGCAGACTGTTCCTATTCTGGGTAAGGGAGTGGGACTGGGAGCAGACTGTTCCTGTTCTGGGTAAGGGAGTGGGATTGGGAGCAGACTGTTCCTATTCCAGGTAAGGGAGTGGGACTGGGAGCAGACAGTTCATATTCTGGGTAAGGGAGTGGGACTGGGAGCAGACTGTTCCTATTCTGGGTAAGAGATTGGGATTGGGAGCAGACTGTTCCTATTCCAGGTAAGGGAGTGGGACTGGGAGCAGACTGTTCCTATTCCAGGTAAGGGAGTGGGACTGGGAGCAGACTGTTCCTGTTCTGGGTAAGGGAGTGGAACTGGGAGCAGACTGTTCCTGTTCTGGGTAAGGGAGTGGAACTGGGAGCAGACTGTTCCTATTCTGGGTAAGGGAGTGGGACTGGGAGCAGACTGTTGCTATTCTGGGTAAGGGAGTGGGACTGGGAGCAGACTGTTCCTGTTCTGGGTAAGGGAGTGGAACTGGGAGCAGTCTGTTCCTATTCTGGGTAAGGGAGTGGAACTGGGAGCAGACTGTTCCTATTCCGGGTAAGGCAGTGGGACTGGGAGCAGACTGTTCCTATTCCAGGTAAGGGAGTGGGACTGGGAGCAGACTGTTCCTGTTCTGGGTAAGGGAGTGGAACTGGGAGCAGACTGTTCCTGTTCTGGGTAAGGGAGTGGAACTGGGAGCAGACTGTTCCTATTCTGGGTAAGGGAGTGGGACTGGGAGCAGACTGTTGCTATTCTGGGTAAGGGAGTGGGACTGGGAGCAGACTGTTCCTGTTCTGGGTAAGGGAGTGGAACTGGGAGCAGTCTGTTCCTATTCTGGGTAAGGGAGTGGAACTGGGAGCAGACTGTTCCTATTCTGGGTAAGGCAGTGGGACTGGGAGCAGACTGTTCCTATTCTGGGTAAGGGAGTGGAACTGGGAGCAGTCTGTTCCTATTCTGGGTAAGGGAGTGGGACTGGGAGCAGACTGTTCCTATTCTGGGTAAGGGAGTGGAACTGGGAGCAGACTGTTCCTGTTCTGGGTAAGGGAGTGGGATTGGGAGCAGACTGTTCCTATTCTGGGTAAGGGAGTGGGACTGGGAGCAGACTGTTCCTGTTCTGGGTAAGGGAGTGGGATTGGGAGCAGACTGTTCCTATTCTGGGTAAGGGAGTGGGACTGGGAGCAGACTGTTCCTATTCTGGGTAAGGGAGTGGGACTGGGAGCAGACTGTTCCTATTCTGGGTAAGGGAGTGGGACTGGGAGCAGACTGTTCCTATTCTGGGTAAGGGAGTGGGACTGGGAGCAGACTGTTCCTGTTCTGGGTAAGGGAGTGGGACTGGGAGCAGACTGTTCCTATTCTGGGTAAGGGAGTGGGACTGGGAGCAGACTGTTCCTATTCTGGGTAAGGGAGTGGAACTGGGAGCAGACTGTTCCTATTCTGGGTAAGAGAGTGGGACTGGGAGCAGACTGTTGCTATTCTGGGTAAGAGAGTGGGACTGGGAGCAGACTGTTGCTATTCTGGGTAAGAGAGTGGGACTGGGAGCAGACTGTTCCTGTTCTGGGAAAGGGCTTGGGGCTAGCAGTGGACTAACTTATATTACGATTGTACTGATGTTTTGTGAAGGAAAAGTTTCAGAACTTTCAGGGAAAGAGCAGATAATTAAGTGGGAACGGGAAATGTTTTAATGGGCTTCCGCAAACAGAGGCTGAGCAGAGTTGTTTACTGCTGACCTGTAATTCCTGCTCTCGGTGCCCAAAATGCGGGGTGTTGTTGCTGTATCGCAGTGTTTCTTTAACAAAGTGATGAAGCACACTTTGAGTTAAAAGGAGCGTTGTTTGAAAGACCGTGGGGCACCTTTCAGCGTGGCGATTATTTCAAGAACGATTCACGCTCATAAAAAGGTCACTTTGCAGCGGGGGAAAATAAAGGGATAGTGCGAGAGAAGAAAGCAGTTCTCAAACGCCAGCCTTGCGCTCTGTTCGAGCTCCGGGCATTGATGTGTGAATCAATGAAGTTATCCGCGGAGACTCAGTGCTCGATCCACACAGGCGGCCGTTTGAAGAAGAAAATAATCAAGTGCTTTTTTAAAAAAAAAACACTTTTTTTTCCTGTTTGCTGCCAAGACGCATCATAAACCCAATATCATTAAAACATGTCAAATCAGCAAATAATTTAATGCCATAGTCCTGAATAGAACCAACTGTAAACCTGATCAGTTTAACAATACCGAGAGAGTACGAAGGGGGAAATCAGTCTCCCGTCCTTGCAACCACCCAAACCCTGCAACAAAAGTCCTCTTCCCACACTCCCAAGTCGATGCACAAAGGCTTCTCTGTGCACAGACACATCCCTCAACAGACTCCCACACAGGCCGCTTAAAAACACCAAGACAAGCCTTTAAACCTCAAAAATAACTGAGGGCGCGGGGCTCGCCGTTAGTACAGGGCTTCGTATTTTTCAAATAGTGAAAAAAAAATCTGCCTTATTATTTAAGGCAGATGTTAGACAGACTGGGACTTTTTTCCCTGGAGAGTAGGAGGTTTAGGGGTGATCTTATCGAAGTCTATAAAATAATGAGGGGCATAGATAAGGTAGATAGTCAAAATTTTGGTAGATCGAATCGGGCCAGGACCTACTCCGTTAATGGTAGGGCGTTGGGGAGAGTTATAGAACAAAGAGATCTAGGAGTACAGATTCATAGCTCCTTGAAAGTGGAGTCACAGGTGGATAGGGTGGTGA
>NW_027138621.1:0-40691 GCF_035084215.1 Heptranchias perlo
TTATTTATTGACGGTGATGGTCTATTATTGACGGTGATGATCTATTATTGACGGTGATGATCTATTATTGACGGTGATGGTCTATTATTGACGGGGTGATGATCTATTATTGACGGGGTGATGGTCTATTATTGACGGGGTGATGGTCTATTATTGACGGTGATGATCTATTATTGACGGTGATGATCTATTATTGACGGTGATGGTCTATTATTGACGGGTGATGATCTATTATTGACGGTGATGGTCTATTATTGACGGTGATGGTCTATTATTGACGGTGATGATCTATTATTGACGGTGATGATCTATTATTGACGGTGATGGTCTATTATTGACGGTGATGGTCTATTATTGACGGGTGATGATCTATTATTGACGGTGATGATCTATTATTGACGGTGATGGTCTATTATTGACGGTGATGGTCTATTATTGACGGGTGATGATCTATTATTGACGGTGATGATCTATTATTGACGGTGATGGTCTATTATTGACGGTGATGATCTATTATTGACGGGTGATGATCTATTATTGACGGGGTGATGGTCTATTATTGACGGTGATGATCTATTATTGACGGGTGATGATCTATTATTGACGGTGATGGTCTATTATTGACGGTGATGGTCTATTATTGACGGTGATGATCTATTATTGACGGGTGATGGTCTATTATTGACGGTGATGATCTATTATTGACGGTGATGATCTATTATTGACGGGGTGATGGTCTATTATTGACGGGTGATGGTCTATTATTGACGGTGATGGTCTATTATTGACGGTGATGGTCTATTATTGACGGGGTGATGGTCTATTATTGACAGTGATGGTCTATTATTGACGGTGATGATCTATTATTGACGGTGATGGTCTATTATTGACGGTGATGATCTATTATTGACGGTGATGGTCTATTATTGACGGTGATGGTCTATTATTGACGGTGATGGTCTATTATTGACGGTGATGGTCTATTATTGACGGGGTGATGATCTATTATTGACGGTGATGATCTATTATTGACGGGGTGATGATCTATTATTGACGGGGTGATGGTCTATTATTGACGGTGATGGTCTATTATTGACGGTGATGATCTATTATTGACGGTGATGATCTATTATTGACGGTGATGGTCTATTATTGACGGGTGATGATCTATTATTGACGGGGTGATGATCTATTATTGACGGGGTGATGATCTATTATTGACGGGGTGATGATCTATTATTGACGGTGATGGTCTATTATTGACGGTGATGATCTATTATTGACGGGGTGATGGTCTATTATTGAGGGTGATGATCTATTATTGACGGTGATGATCTATTATTGACGGGGTGATGGTCTATTATTGACGGGGTGATGGTCTATTATTGACGGGGTGATGGTCTATTATTGACGGGGTGATGGTCTATTATTGACGGTGATGATCTATTATTGACGGTGATGATCTATTATTGACGGTGATGGTCTATTATTGACGGTGATGGTCTATTATTGACGGTGATGATCTATTATTGACGGTGATGATCTATTATTGACGGTGATGGTCTATTATTGACGGTGATGATCTATTATTGACGGTGATGGTCTATTATTGACGGTGATGGTCTATTATTGACGGTGATGGTCTATTATTGACGGTGATGGTCTATTATTGACGGTGATGGTCTATTATTGAGGGTGATGATCTATTATTGACGGGGTGATGGTCTATTATTGACGGGGTGATGGTCTATTATTGACGGGGTGATGGTCTATTATTGACGGGGTGATGGTCTATTATTGACGGGGTGATGATCTATTATTGACGGGGTGATGATCTATTATTGACGGTGATGGTCTATTATTGACGGTGATGGTCTATTATTGACGGTGATGGTCTATTATTGACGGTGATGGTCTATTATTGACGGGGTGATGGTCTATTATTGACGGTGATGGTCTATTATTGACGGTGATGGTCTATTATTGACGGTGATGGTCTATTATTGACGGTGATGATCTATTATTGACGGGGTGATGGTCTATTATTGACGGTGATGGTCTATTATTGACGGTGATGGTCTATTATTGACGGGGTGATGGTCTATTATTGACGGTGATGATCTATTATTGACGGGGTGATGATCTATTATTGACAGTGTGATGGTCTATTATTGACAGTGATGATCTATTATTGACGGGGGGTGATGTTCTGGTACTTACAGAGTGACGATGTCAGCGTTCGCTGTTGCCACGGCAATGCTGAGGGGGTCTTGCCCCTTCTCGTCCACTGCGTACTGATTGGCTCCCCTCTTGAGCAACAGGCAGACGGGGCTGGAGAGAGAGAGAGAGAGAAAAACAAAACACGGCATTGGAGTGGGCCGCAAATTGGATGGGGAGAGGACGTCCAACACCAATGCTTCTGTTCTTCTTTCTGCGATTGCTGACTCTCGTTGGACGGGGGCGTGGAGGTCGGGTACAGGGTCGCCCCGGTCGGAGGCCTCCCTCCCCATTCCACAGCTCGGGCGGTGCGCGTCGGCCGGATATTCGACTCTGTGGGGCGTCGCGAGGGGAAAAAAAATCACCCGAAACCCTTCCTGCCCTGTGCGTGTGCATGTGCATGTGCGTGTGGGGATTCGAGGCTGAGAGGGGCCCGGTCTCTCGTCCTTACCCTGTGTGTCCGGCGTGTGTGGCCACGTGAATCGCGCCCTGACCTCGCGCGTCCCTGTGGTTGATGTTGGCTCCGTTCTGCAGCAGGAACTCGCAGGCCGTCAGGGAGCCCTGCGGAGAAACGCAGCCGGAGAATATCCATTAGTGTGGAACTTGGACAGGTCCCTTAACGACAAAACATGAGATCTGAAGACAGTCAAAGAAGTTTTAAGGAGCGTCTTAGAGGGGGAGAGAGAGGCGGAGAGGTTTAGGGAGGGAATTCCAGAGCTCAGGGCCCGAGGCAGCTGAAGGCACGGCCGCCAATGGTGGAGCGATTAAAATCGAGGGATGCGCCAGAGACCAGGATTGGAGGAGCTCAGAGATCTCAGAGGGTTTGTAGGGGGCTGGAGGGGGGGCGAGGGCGAGGGCCATGTAGAGATCTCGGAGGGTTTGTAGGGGGCTGGAGGAGGTTACAGAGATAGGGAGGGGGGGGGGCGAGGGCCGTGCAGAGATCTCGGAGGGTTTGTAGGGGGCTGGAGGAGGTTACAGAGATAGGGAGGGGGGGCGAGGGCCATGCAGAGATCTCGGAGGGTTTGTAGGGGGCTGGAGGAGGTTACAGAGATAGGGAGGGGGGGCGAGGGCCATGCAGAGATCGCGGAGGGTTTGTAGGGGGCTGGAGGAGGTTACAGAGATAGGGAGGGGGGGCGAGGGCCATGCAGAGATCTCGGAGGGTTTGTAGGGGGCTGGAGGAGGTTACAGAGATAGGGAGGGGGGGGCGAGGGCCATGCAGAGATCTCGGAGGGTTTGTTGGGGGCTGGAGGAGGTTACAGAGATCGGGAGGGGGGCGAGGGCCATGAGGAGATCTCGGAGGGTTTGTAGGGGGCTGGAGGAGGTTACAGAGATAGGGAGGGGGGCGAGGGCCATGGAGAGATCTCGGAGGGTTTGTAGGGGGCTGGAGGAGGTTACAGAGATAGGGAGGGGGGCGAGGGCCATGCAGAGATCTCGGAGGGTTTGTAGGGGGCTGGAGGAGGTTACAGAGATAGGGAGGGGGGGGCGAGGGCCATGCAGAGATCTCGGAGGGTTTGTCGGGGGCTGGAGGAGGTTACAGAGATAGGGAGGGGGGGGCGAGGGCCATGCAGAGATCTCGGAGGGTTTGTAGGGGGCTGGAGGAGGTTACAGAAATCGGGAGGGGGGGCGAGGGCCATGCTTTTACATCGAATTAACAGCACAGAAACGGGCCATTCGGCCCAACAGGTCTATCCCGGTGTTTATGCTCCACACGAGCCTCCTCCCTCCCCTCCTCCATCTCCCCCCTCTCCCCATATCCTTCCATCCCTTTCTCCCTCATGTGTCTATCCAGCTTCCCCCCTTAAATCCATCTCCACTATTCCCCTCGACTACTCCTTGTGGGAGCGAGTTCCACATTCCCACCGCTCTCTGGGTGAAGAAGTTTAGAAACATAGGAAATAGGAGCAGGAGTCGGCCATTCGGCCCTTCGAGCCTGCTCCCCCATTCAATATGATCATGACCGACCCTCTATCTCAACACCATATTCCCGTTCTCTCCCCTTGACGCCTTCTGTGTCTAGAAATCTATCCAGCTCCTTCTTGAATATATTCAGTGACTGGGCCTCCACTGCCTTCTGTGGTAGAGAATTCCACAGGTTCACCACCCTCTGAGTGAAGAAATTTCTCCTCATCTCAGTCTCGGATGGCCGACCCCTTCTCCTGAGACTCTGACCCCTGGATCCAGACTCTCCAGCCAGGGATAAACATCCACCTTGTCAGAATTTTATACGTTTCGATGAGATCCCCTCTCGTTCTTCTAAACTCGAGTGAATACAGGCCGAGTCGACCCAATCTCTCCTCATGGGACAACCCCGCCATCCCAGGGATCAGTCTGGTGAACCTTCCCTCTATGGCAAGGACATCCTTTCTTAGGTAAGGAGACCAAAACTGCGCCTAATCCTCCAGGTGTGGTCTCACCAAGGCCCTGTATAACTGCAGTAAGACATCCCTGCTCCTGTTCTCAAATCCTCTTGCAATGAAGGCCAACATACCATTCGCCTTCCTAACTGCTTGCTGCACCTGTATGTTTGCTTTCAGTGACTGGTGTACAAGGACACCCAGGTCTCATTGCACCTCCCCTTTTCCCAATCTATCACCATTCAGATAATACTCTGCCTTTCTGTTTTTCCCACGAAAGTGGACAATTTCCCATCTATCCATCTGCCATGTTCTTGCCCACTCACTCAACTTGAAGCCTCTTTGCACCCTCCTCACAACTCACAATCCCACCTGGTTTTGTGTCGTCAGCAAACTCGGAAATATTACATTTGGTTCCCTCATCCAAATCGTTGATATATATTGCGAACAGCTGGGGCCCAAGCACTGATCCCTGCGGTACCCCACTAGTCACTGCCTGCCACACAGAAAAAGACCCATTTACTCCTACTCTCTGTTTCCTGTCTGTTAACCAATTCTCAATCCATGCCAGGATATTCCCCCCAATCCCATGTGCTTTAATTTTGCATATTAACTAACATGGAGACCAGAACTGTGCACAGTGCTCCAAGTGTGGTCTAACCAAGGTATATGGAGACCAGAACTGTGCACAGTGCTCCAAGTGTGGTCTAACCAAGGTATATGGAGACCAGAACTGTGCACAGTGCTCCGAGTGTGGTCTAACCAAGGTATATGGAGACCAGAACTGTGCACAGTGCTCCAAGTGTGGTCTAACCAAGGTATATGGAGACCAGAACTGTGCACAGTGCTCCGAGTGTGGTCTAACCAAGATATATGGAGACCAGAACTGTGCACAGTGCTCCAAGTGTGGTCTAACCAAGGTATATGGAGACCAGAACTGTGCGCAGTGCTCCAAGTGTGGTCTAACCAAGATATATGGAGACCAGAACCGTGCACAGTGCTCCAAGTGTGGTCCAACCGAGGTTCTGTACAAGTTTAACAAAACTTTCTTTCCTTCCTTCCCTCTCTCTCCTTCTTCCTTTCTCTCTCTCTTTATTCTTCTTCTCTGTCTTGCTCTTTCTCTCCTTCTCTCTCTCCTTCTCTCTCCCCTTCTCTCTCTCTCTCTTTCCGTTTCCTTCATTCACTTTCTCTCTCTCCCACTTTCTCTCACTTTCTCTCCCTCGTTCCCTTCTCTCGTTCTTTCCCTCTTTCCTTCTCTCCGCCTCTCTCTCTTTCCTTCCATCGCTCTCTCTCTCTCTCGCTTTCGTTCCCTCTGTCCCTCCCTCCACCAGACAATCGGACGATTAAAAAAAAAACACAGAACCCCGCCGCCGGCCATTCGACCGTGGGGTGCGTCGCGCCCCGGAACTTACCCCGCTGGCGGCCGCGATCAGCGGCGTGCGGCCCCCCTCTTCGCTGTTGGCCCGGTTGATGCCAGCTCCTCCTGCCAGGGCCTGGCACATTTCGGATAGATCACCTTTTCCAGCGGCATGATACAGGGTCAGGTCTCCTGGGACCAGGGGCAAGTCCCCTGATTGTTCACTTCCGTCGTGAATCATCGCAGTCCCTGGACAGGGCGGGAGAAGGGGAAAGAGTCACTCTCATCGGTTCTCGTCACTGACTGCTGTCTCTCAGTCCCCTCTCTCTCAGGGAGATATCTGTACACTGACTGGTGTCTCTCAGTCCCCTCTCTCTCAGGGAGATATCTGTACACTGACTGGTGTCTCTCAGTCCCTCTCTCTCAGGGAGATATCTGTACACTGACTGGTGTCTCTCAGTCCCCTCTCTCTCAGGGAGATATCTGTACACTGACTGGTGTCTCTCAGTCCCTCTCCCTCAGGGAGATATCTGTACACTGACTGGTGTCTCTCAGTCCCCTCTCTCTCAGGGAGATATCTGTACACTGACTGGTGTCTCTCAGTCCCTCTCTCTCTCAGGGAGATATCTGTACACTGACTGGTGTCTCTCAGTCCCCTCTCTCTCGGGGAGATATCTGTACACTGACTGGTGTCTCTCAGTCCCCTCTCTCTCAGGGAGATATCTGTACACTGACTAGTGTCTCTCAGTCCCCTCTCTCTCAGGGAGATATCTGTACACTGACTGGTGTCTCTCAGTCCCCTCTCTCTCAGGGAGATATCTGTACACTGACTGGTGTCTCTCAGTCCCCTCTCTCTCAGGGAGATATCTGTACACTGACTGGTGTCTCTCAGTCCCCTCTTTCTCAGGGAGATATCTGTACACTGACTGGTGTCTCTCAGTCCCCTCTCTCTCAGGGAGATATCTGTACACTGACTGGTGTCTCTCAGTCCCTCTCCCTCAGGGAGATATCTGTACACTGACTGGTGTCTCTCAGTCCCCTCTCTCTCAGGGAGATATCTGTACACTGACTGGTGTCTCTCAGTCCCTCTCTCTCTCAGGGAGATATCTGTACACTGACTGGTGTCTCTCAGTCCCCTCTCTCTCGGGGAGATATCTGTACACTGACTGGTGTCTCTCAGTCCCCTCTCTCTCAGGGAGATATCTGTACACTGACTAGTGTCTCTCAGTCCCCTCTCTCTCAGGGAGATATCTGTACACTGACTGGTGTCTCTCAGTCCCCTCTCTCTCAGGGAGATATCTGTACACTGACTGGTGTCTCTCAGTCCCCTCTCTCTCAGGGAGATATCTGTACACTGACTGGTGTCTCTCAGTCCCCCCTCTCTCAGGGAGATATCTGTACACTGACCGGTGTCTCTCAGTCCCCTCTCTCTCAGGGAGATATCTGTACACTGACTGGTGTCTCTCAGTCCTCTCTCTCTCAGGGAGATATCTGTACACTGACCGGTGTCTCTCAGTCCCCTCTCTCTCAGGGAGATATCTGTACACTGACTGGTGTCTCTCAGTCTCCCCTCTCTCAGGGAGATATCTGTACACTGACTGGTGTCTCTCAGTCCCCTCTCTCTCAGGGAGATATCTGTACACTCACTGGTGTCTCTCAGTCCCCTCTCTCTCAGGGAGATAACTGTACACTGACTGGTGTCTCTCAGTCCCCTCTCTCTCAGGGAGATATCTGTACACTGACTGGTGTCTCTCAGTCCCCTCTCTCTCAGGGAGATATCTGTACACTGACTGGTGTCTCTCAGTCCTCTCTCTCAGGGAGTTATCTGTACACTGACTGGTGTCTCTCAGTCCCCTCTCTCTCAGGGAGATATCTGTACACTGACTGGTGTCTCTCAGTCCCCTCTCTCTCAGGGAGATATCTGTACACTGACTGGTGTCTCTCAGTCCTCTCTCTCTCAGGGAGTTATCTGTACACTGACTGGTGTCTCTCAGTCCCCTCTCTCTCTCAGGGAGATATCTGTACACTGACTGGTGTCTCTCAGTCCCCCCTCTCTCAGGGAGATATCTGTACACTGACCGGTGTCTCTCAGTCCCCTCTCTCTCAGGGAGATATCTGTACACTGACTGGTGTCTCTCAGTCCTCTCTCTCTCAGGGAGATATCTGTACACTGACCGGTGTCTCTCAGTCCCCTCTCTCTCAGGGAGATATCTGTACACTGACCGGTGTCTCTCAGTCCCTCTCCCTCAGGGAGATATCTGTACACTGACTGGTGTCTCTCAGTCCCTCTCTCTCAGGGAGATATCTGTACACTGACTGGTGTCTCTCAGTCCCTCTCTCTCAGGGAGATATCTGTACACCGACTGGTGTCTCTCAGTCCCCTCTCTCTCTCAGGGAGATATCTGTACACTGACTGGTGTCTCTCAGTCCTCTCTCTCTCTCAGGGAGATATCTGTACACTGACTGGTGTCTCTCAGTCCCTCTCTCTTGTGATGTTACCTGAGCAGGAATCAGGAGATGGAACTTTTCTCAGGAATCTCTTCTCCACATACTTGGCTTTTATCCACAACTCTTTCTCTTGCCTGGAATCGTTAAAACAATCTGCGTTAGTTACCCACGTCTACACTGTCCCGTCAAACACTCCCGGGGCAGGTACAGGGTTAGATACAGAGTAAAGCTCCCTCTACACTGTCCCATCAAACACTCCCAGGGCAGGTACAGGGTTCGATACAGAGTAAAGCTCCCTCTGCACCGTCCCATCAAACACTCCCAGGGCAGGTACAGGGTTCGATACAGAGTAAAGCTCCCTCTACACTGTCCCATCAAACACTCCCAGGGGCAGGTACAGGGTTAGATACAGAGTAAAGCTCCCTCTACACTGTCCCGTCAAACACTCCCAGGGCAGGTACAGGGTTAGATACAGAGTAAAGCTCCCTCTACACTGTCCCGTCAAACACTCCCAGGGCAGGTACAGGGTTAGATACAGAGTAAAGCTCCCTCTGCACCGTCCCATCAAACACTCCCAGGGCAGGTACAGGGTTAGATACAGAGTAAAGCTCCCTCTACACTGTCCCATCAAACACTCCCAGGGCAGGTTAGGGGGTGAGATACAGAGTAAAGCTCCCTCTACACTGTCCCATCAAACACTCCCAGGGGCAGGTACAGGGTTAGATACAGAGTAAAGCTCCCTCCACACTGTCCCATCAAACACTCCCAGGGGCAGGTACAGGGTTAGATACAGAGTAAAGCTCCCTCCACACTGTCCCATCAAACACTCCCAGGGGCAGGTACAGGGTTAGATACAGAGTAAAGCTCCCTCTACACTGTCCCGTCAAACACTCCCAGGGCAGGGACAGGGTTAGATACAGAGTAAAGCTCCCTCTACACTGTCCCGTCAAACACTCCCAGGGCAGGTACAGGGTTAGATACAGAGTAAAGCTCCCTCCACACTGTCCCATCAAACACTCCCAGGGCAGGTACATCACGGGTTAGATACAGAGTAAAGCTCCCTCTGCACTGTCCCATCAAACACTCCCAGGGGCAGGTACAGGGTTGGATACAGAGTAAAGCTCCCTCTGCACCGTCCCATCAAACACTCCCAGGGCATGTACAGGGTTAGATACAGAGTAAAGCTCCCTCTGCACCGTCCCATCAAACACTCCCAGGGCATGTACAGGGTTAGATACAGAGTAAAGCTCCCTCTACACTGTCCCATCAAACACTCCCAGGGGCAGGTACAGGGTTGGATACAGAGTAAAGCTCCCTCTACACTGTCCCATCAAACACTCCCAGGGCAGGTTAGGGGGTTAGATACAGAGTAAAGCTCCCTCTACACTGTCCCATCAAACACTCCCAGGGGCAGGTACAGGGTTAGATACAGAGTAAAGCTCCCTCTACACTGTCCCATCAAACACTCCCAGGGGCAGGTACAGGGTTAGATACAGAGTAAAGCTCCCTCTACACTGTCCCATCAAACACTCCCAGGGCAGGTACAGGGTTAGATACAGAGTAAAGCTCCCTCTACACTGTCCCATCAAACACTCCCGGGGTCAGGTACAGGGTTAGATACAGAGTAAAGCTCCCTCTACACTGTCCCATCAAACACACCCAGGGCAGGTACAGGGTTAGATACAGAGTAAAGCTCCCTCTACACCGTCCCATCAAACACTCCCAGGGGCAGGTACAGGGTTAGATACAGAGTAAAGCTCCCTCTACACTGTCCCGTCAAACACTCCCAGGGCAGGTACAGGGTTAGATACAGAGTAAAGCTCCCTCTACACTGTCCCATCAAACACTCCCAGGGGCAGGTACAGGGTTAGATACAGAGTAAAGCTCCCTCGACACTGTCCCGTCAAACACTCCCAGGGCAGGTACAGGGTTAGATACAGAGTAAAGCTCCCTCTACACCGTCCCATCAAACACTCCCAGGGGCAGGTACAGGGTTAGATACAGAGTAAAGCTCCCTCTACACTGTCCCATCAAACACTCCCAGGGGCAGGTACAGGGTTAGATACAGAGTAAAGCTCCCTCTACACTGTCCCATCAAACACTCCCAGGGTCAGGTACAGGGTTAGATACAGAGTAAAGCTCCCTCTGCACTGTCCCATCAAACACTCCCAGGGCAGGTACAGGGTTAGATACAGAGTAAAGCTCCCTCTGCACTGTCCCATCAAACACTCCCAGGGCAGGTACAGGGTTAGATACAGAGTAAAGCTCCCTCTGCACTGTCCCATCAAACACTCCCAGGGCAGGTACAGGGTTAGATACAGAGTAAAGCTCCCTCCACACTGTCCCATCAAACACTCCCAGGGCAGGTACAGGGTTAGATACAGAGTAAAGCTCCCTCTACACTGTCCCATCAAACACTCCCAGGGCAGGTACAGGGTTAGATACAGAGTAAAGCTCCCTCTACACTGTCCCATCAAACACTCCCAGGGCAGGTACAGGGTTAGATACAGAGTAAAGCTCCCTCTACACTGTCCCGTCAAACACTCCCAGGGCAGGTACAGGGTTAGATACAGAGTAAAGCTCCCTCTACACTGTCCCATCAAACACTCCCAGGGGCAGGTACAGGGTTAGATACAGAGTAAAGCTCCCTCTACACTGTCCCGTCAAACACTCCCAGGGCAGGTACAGGGTTAGATACAGAGTAAAGCTCCCTCTACACTGTCCCATCAAACACTCCCAGGGCAGGTACAGGGTTAGATACAGAGTAAAGCTCCCTCTACACCGTCCCATCAAACACTCCCAGGGCAGGTACAGGGTTAGATACAGAGTAAAGCTCCCTCTACACTGTCCCATCAAACACTCCCAGGGCAGGTACAGGGTTAGGTACAGAGTAAAGCTCCCTCTACACTGTCCCATCAAACACTCCCAGGGCAGGTACACGGTTAGATACAGAGTAAAGCTCCCTCTACACTGTCCCATCAAACACTCCCAGGGCAGGTACAGGGTTAGATACAGAGTAAAGCTCCCTCTACACTGTCCCATCAAACACTCCCAGGGCAGGTACAGGGTTAGATACAGAGTAAAGCTCCCTCTACACTGTCCCATCAAACACTCCCGGGGTCAGGTACAGGGTTAGATGCAGAGTAAAGCTCCCTCGACACTGTCCCATCAAACACACCCAGGGCAGGTACAGGGTTAGATACAGAGTAAAGCTCCCTCTACACCGTCCCATCAAACACTCCCAGGGCAGGTACAGGGTTAGATACAGAGTAAAGCTCCCTCTACACCGTCCCATCAAACACTCCCAGGGCAGGTACAGGGTTCGATACAGAGTAAAGCTCCCTCTGCACCGTCCCATCAAACACTCCCAGGGCAGGTACAGGGTTAGATACAGAGTAAAGCTCCCTCTACACTGTCCCGTCAAACACTCCCAGGGCAGGTTAGGGGGTGAGATACAGAGTAAAGCTCCCTCTACACTGTCCCATCAAACACTCCCAGGGGCAGGTACAGGGTTAGATACAGAGTAAAGCTCCCTCTACACTGTCCCATCAAACACTCCCAGGGGCAGGTACAGGGTTAGATACAGAGTAAAGCTCCCTCCACACTGTCCCATCAAACACTCCCAGGGGCAGGTACAGGGTTAGATACAGAGTAAAGCTCCCTCTACACTGTCCCGTCAAACACTCCCAGGGCAGGTACAGGGTTAGATACAGAGTAAAGCTCCCTCTGCACCGTCCCATCAAACACTCCCAGGGCATGTACAGGGTTAGATACAGAGTAAAGCTCCCTCTACACTGTCCCATCAAACACTCCCAGGGGCAGGTACAGGGTTAGATACAGAGTAAAGCTCCCTCTACACTGTCCCATCAAACACTCCCAGGGCAGGTTAGGGGGGTAGATACAGAGTAAAGCTCCCTCTACACTGTCCCATCAAACACTCCCAGGGGCAGGTACAGGGTTAGATACAGAGTAAAGCTCCCTCTACACTGTCCCGTCAAACACTCCCAGGGCAGGTACAGGGTCAGATACAGAGTAAAGCTCCCTCTGCACTGTCCCATCAAACACTCCCAGGGCAGGTACAGGGTTAGATACAGAGTAAAGCTCCCTCTGCACTGTCCCATCAAACACTCCCAGGGTCAGGTACAGGGTTAGATACAGAGTAAAGCTCCCTCTGCACTGTCCCATCAAACACTCCCAGGGCAGGTACAGGGTTAGATACAGAGTAAAGCTCCCTCTACACTGTCCCATCAAACACTCCCAGGGCAGGTACAGGGTTAGATACAGAGTAAAGCTCCCTCTACACTGTCCCATCAAACACTCCCAGGGCAGGTACAGGGTTAGATACAGAGTAAAGCTCCCTCTACACTGTCCCATCAAACACTCCCAGGGCAGGAACAGGGTTAGATACAGAGTAAAGCTCCCTCTGCACTGTCCCATCAAACACTCCCAGGGCAGGTACAGGGTTAGATACAGAGTAAAGCTCCCTCTACACTGTCCCATCAAACACTCCCAGGGGCAGGTACAGGGTTAGATGCAGAGTAAAGCTCCCTCTACACTGTCCCGTCAAACACTCCCAGGGCAGGTACAGGGTTAGATACAGAGTAAAGCTCCCTCTACACTGTCCCATCAAACACTCCCAGGGCAGGTACAGGGTTAGATACAGAGTAAAGCTCCCTCTACACCGTCCCATCAAACACTCCCAGGGCAGGTACAGGGTTAGATACAGAGTAAAGCTCCCTCTACACTGTCCCATCAAACACTCCCAGGGCAGGTACAGGGTTAGGTACAGAGTAAAGCTCCCTCTACACTGTCCCGTCAAACACTCCCAGGGCAGGTACAGGGTTAGATACAGAGTAAAGCTCCCTCTACACTGTCCCATCAAACACTCCCAGGGCAGGTACAGGGTTAGATACAGAGTAAAGCTCCCTCTACACCGTCCCATCAAACACTCCCAGGGCAGGTACAGGGTTAGATACAGAGTAAAGCTCCCTCTACACTGTCCCATCAAACACTCCCAGGGCAGGTACAGGGTTAGGTACAGAGTAAAGCTCCCTCTACACTGTCCCATCAAACACTCCCAGGGCAGGTACAGGGTTAGATACAGAGTAAAGCTCCCTCTACACCGTCCCATCAAACACTCCCAGGGCAGGTACAGGGTGAGATACAGAGTAAAGCTCCCTCTACACTGTCCCATCAAACACTCCCAGGGCAGGTACAGGGTTAGGTACAGAGGAAAGCTCCCTCTACACTGTCCCATCAAACACTCCCAGGGCAGGTACAGGGTTAGATACAGAGTAAAGCTCCCTCTACACTGTCCCATCAAACACTCCCAGG
This sequence comes from Heptranchias perlo, assembly GCF_035084215.1. Lineage (NCBI taxonomy): Eukaryota > Metazoa > Chordata > Chondrichthyes > Hexanchiformes > Hexanchidae > Heptranchias > Heptranchias perlo. Next base: position 13,711 of record NW_027138621.1, read on the forward strand.
GCAGGTACAGGGTTAGATACAGAGTAAAGCTCCCTCTGCACTGTCCCATCAAACACTCCCGGGGTCAGGTACAGGGTTAGATACAGAGTAAAGCTCCCTCTGCACTGTCCCATCAAACACTCCCGGGGTCAGGTACAGGGTTAGATACAGAGTAAAGCTCCCTCTACACTGTCCCATCAAACACTCCCAGGGCAGGTACAGGGTTAGATACAGAGTAAAGCTCCCTCTACACTGTCCCATCAAACACTCCCGGGGTCAGGTACAGGGTTAGATGCAGAGTAAAGCTCCCTCGACACTGTCCCATCAAACACACCCAGGGCAGGTACAGGGTTAGATACAGAGTAAAGCTCCCTCTACACCGTCCCATCAAACACTCCCAGGGCAGGTACAGGGATAGATACAGAGGAAAGCTCCCTCTACACCGTCCCATCAAACACTCCCAGGGGCAGGTACAGGGTTAGATACAGAGTAAAGCTCCCTCCACACTGTCCCATCAAACACTCCCAGGGCAGGTACAGGGTTAGATACAGAGTAAAGCTCCCTCTACACTGTCCCATCAAACACTCCCAGGGCAGGTACAGGGTCAGATACAGAGTAAAGCTCCCTCTACACTGTCCCATCAAACACTCCCAGGGGCAGGTACAGGGTTAGATACAGAGTAAAGCTCCCTCTACACTGTCCCGTCAAACACTCCCAGGGCAGGTACAGGGTTAGATACAGAGTAAAGCTCCCTCTACACTGTCCCATCAAACACTCCCAGGGCAGGTACAGGGTTAGATACAGAGTAAAGCTCCCTCTACACCGTCCCATCAAACACTCCCAGGGCAGGTACAGGGTTAGATACAGAGTAAAGCTCCCTCTACACTGTCCCATCAAACACTCCCAGGGCAGGTACAGGGTTAGGTACAGAGGAAAGCTCCCTCTACACTGTCCCATCAAACACTCCCAGGGCAGGTACAGGGTTAGATACAGAGTAAAGCTCCCTCTACACTGTCCCATCAAACACTCCCAGGGCAGGTACAGGGTTAGATACAGAGTAAAGCTCCCTCTACACTGTCCCATCAAACACTCCCAGGGCAGGTACAGGGTTAGATACAGAGTAAAGCTCCCTCTGCACTGTCCCATCAAACACTCCCGGGGTCAGGTACAGGGTTAGATACAGAGTAAAGCTCCCTCTACACTGTCCCATCAAACACACCCAGGGCAGGTACAGGGTTAGATACAGAGTAAAGCTCCCTCCACACCGTCCCATCAAACACTCCCAGGGGCAGGTACAGGGTTAGATACAGAGTAAAGCTCCCTCCACACTGTCCCATCAAACACTCCCAGGGGCAGGTACAGGGTTAGATACAGAGTAAAGCTCCCTCTACACTGTCCCGTCAAACACTCCCAGGGCAGGTACAGGGTTAGATACAGAGTAAAGCTCCCTCTACACTGTCCCATCAAACACTCCCAGGGGCAGGTACAGGGTTAGATGCAGAGTAAAGCTCCCTCTACACTGTCCCGTCAAACACTCCCAGGGCAGGTACAGGGTTAGATACAGAGTAAAGCTCCCTCTACACTGTCCCATCAAACACTCCCAGGGCAGGTACAGGGTTAGATACAGAGTAAAGCTCCCTCTACACCGTCCCATCAAACACTCCCAGGGGCAGGTACAGGGTTAGATACAGAGTAAAGCTCCCTCTACACTGTCCCATCAAACACTCCCAGGGCAGGTACAGGGTTAGATACAGAGTAAAGCTCCCTCTACACTGTCCCATCAAACACTCCCAGGGCAGGTACAGGGTTAGATACAGAGTAAAGCTCCCTCTACACCGTCCCATCAAACACTCCCAGGGCAGGTACAGGGTTAGATACAGAGTAAAGCTCCCTCTACACTGTCCCATCAAACACTCCCAGGGTCAGGTACAGGGTTAGATACAGAGTAAAGCTCCCTCTGCACTGTCCCATCAAACACTCCCAGGGCAGGTACAGGGTTAGATACAGAGTAAAGCTCCCTCTGCACTGTCCCATCAAACACTCCCAGGGCAGGTACAGGGTTAGATACAGAGTAAAGCTCCCTCTGCACTGTCCCATCAAACACTCCCAGGGTCAGGTACAGGGTTAGATACAGAGTAAAGCTCCCTCTGCACTGTCCCATCAAACACTCCCAGGGCAGGTACAGGGTTAGATACAGAGTAAAGCTCCCTCTGCACTGTCCCATCAAACACTCCCAGGGCAGGTACAGGGTTAGATACAGAGTAAAGCTCCCTCTACACTGTCCCATCAAACACTCCCAGGGCAGGTACAGGGTTAGATACAGAGTAAAGCTCCCTCTACACTGTCCCATCAAACACTCCAAGGGCAGGTACAGGGTTAGATACAGAGTAAAGCTCCCTCTACACTGTCCCATCAAACACTCCCAGGGCAGGTACAGGGTTAGATACAGAGTAAAGCTCCCTCTGCACTGTCCCGTCAAACACTCCCAGGGCAGGTACAGGGTTAGATACAGAGTAAAGCTCCCTCTACACTGTCCCATCAAACACTCCCAGGGGCAGGTACAGGGTTAGATACAGAGTAAAGCTCCCTCTGCACTGTCCCATCAAACACTCCCAGGGTCAGGTACAGGGTTAGATACAGAGTAAAGCTCCCTCTGCACTGTCCCATCAAACACTCCCAGGGCAGGTACAGGTTTAGATACAGAGTAAAGCTCCCTCTACACTGTCCCATCAAACACTCCCAGGGCAGGTACAGGGTTAGATACAGAGTAAAGCTCCCTCTACACTGTCCCATCAAACACTCCCAGGGCAGGTACAGGGTTAGATACAGAGTAAAGCTCCCTCTACACTGTCCCATCAAACACTCCCAGGGCAGGTACAGGGTTAGATACAGAGTAAAGCTCCCTCTACACCGTCCCATCAAACACTCCCAGGGCAGGTACAGGGTTAGATACAGAGTAAAGCTCCCTCTACACTGTCCCATCAAACACTCCCAGGGCAGGTACAGGGTTAGGTACAGAGTAAAGCTCCCTCTAAACTGTCCCATCAAACACTCCCAGGGGCAGGTACAGGGTTCGATACAGAGTAAAGCTCCCTCTACACCGTCCCGTCAAACACTCCCAGGGCAGGTACAGGGTTAGATACAGAGTAAAGCTCCCTCTGCACCGTCCCGTCAAACACTCCCAGGGCAGGTACAGGGTTAGATACAGAGTAAAGCTCCCTCTGCACCGTCCCGTCAAACACTCCCAGGGTCAGGTACAGGGTTAGATACAGAGTAAAGCTCCCTCTGCACTGTCCCATCAAACACTCCCAGGGCAGGTACAGGGTTAGATACAGAGTAAAGCTCCCTCTGCACTGTCCCATCAAACACTCCCAGGGCAGGTACAGGGTTAGATACAGAGTAAAGCTCCCTCTACACTGTCCCATCAAACACTCCCAGGGCAGGTACAGGGTTAGATACAGAGTAAAGCTCCCTCTGCACTGTCCCATCAAACACTCCCAGGGCAGGTACAGGGTTAGATACAGAGTAAAGCTCCCTCCACACTGTCCCGTCAAACACTCCCAGGGCAGGTACAGGGTTAGATACAGAGTAAAGCTCCCTCTGCACTGTCCCATCAAACACTCCCAGGGCAGGTACAGGGTTAGATACAGAGTAAAGCTCCCTCTACACTGTCCCATCAAACACTCCCAGGGCAGGTACAGGGTTAGATACAGAGTAAAGCTCCCTCTACACTGTCCCATCAAACACTCCCAGGGCAGGTACAGGGTTAGATACAGAGTAAAGCTCCCTCTACACTGTCCCGTCAAACACTCTCAGGGCAGGTACAGGGTTAGATACAGAGTAAAGCTCCCTCTACACTGTCCCGTCAAACACTCTCAGGGCAGGTACAGGGTTAGATACAGAGTAAAGCTCCCTCTGCACTGTCCCATCAAACACTCCCAGGGCAGGTACAGGGTTAGATACAGAGTAAAGCTCCCTCTACACTGTCCCGTCAAACACTCCCATTGTGGAGAGAGAACCTTTCCTTACCTTGTACTCTCAGCTGATGCCTTGTTCACTCCCATCTCCTCCTGTCCAGCCTCGTAAATGCCATTAATAACGTCATTTCCCAGTGCGCAGATCAACTGCAAGGAATGGAGAACAAAATTGTACACAATCCCAATGGACCAAACCCCTTCCCATTCACTCCCATTGTACACAATCCCAATGGATCAAACCCCTTCCCGTTCACTCCCACTCTACACAATCCCAATGGACCAAACCCCTTCCCGTTCACTCCCACCGCACACAATCCCAATGGACCAAACCCCTTCCCATTCACTCCCATTGTACACAATCCCAATGGATCAAACCCCTTCCCATTCACTCCCACTGTACACAATCCCAATGGATCAAACCCCTTCCCATTCACTCCCACTGTACACAATCCCAATGGACCAAACCCCTTCCCATTCACTGCTACTGTACACAATCCCAATGGACCAAACCCCTTCCCATTCACTCCCACTGTACACAATCCCAATGGACCAAACCCCTTCCCATTCACTCCCACTGTACACAATCCCAATGGACCAAACCCCTTCCCATTCACTCCCACTCTACACAATCCCAATGGACCAAACCCCTTCCCATTCACTCCCGCTGTACACAATCCCAATGGACCAAACCCCTTCCCATTCACTCCCACTGTACACAATCCCAATGGACCAAACCCCTTCCCATTCACTCTCACTGTACACAATCCCAATGGACCAAACCCCTTCCCATTCGCTCCCACTGTGCACAATCCCAATGGACCAAACCCCTTCCCATTCACTCTCACTGTACACAATCCCAATGGACCAAACCCCTTCCCATTCGCTCCCACTGTACACAATCCCAATGGACCAAACCCCTTCCCATTCGCTCCCACTGTACACAATCCCAATGGACCAAACCCCTTCCCGTTCACTCCCACTGTGCACAATCCCAATGGATCAAACCCCTTCCCATTCACTCCCACTCTACACAATCCCAATGGACCAAACCCCTTCCCATTCGCTCCCACTGTACGCAATCCCAATGGACCAAACCCCTTCCCATTCGCTCCCACTGTACACAATCCCAATGGACCAAACCCCTTCCCGTTCACTCCCACTGTGCACAATCCCAATGGATCAAACCCCTTCCCATTCACTCCCACTCTACACAATCCCAATGGAGCAAACCCCTTCCCATTCACTCCCACTGTGCACAATCCCAATGGACCAAACCCCTTCCCATTCAGTCCCACTCTGCACAATCCCAATGGACCAAACCCCTTCCCGTTCACTCCCACTGTACACAATCCCAATGGACCAAACCCCTTCCCATTCAGTCCCACTCTGCACAATCCCAATGGACCAAACCCCTTCCCATTCACTCCCACTGTACACAATCCCAATGGACCAAACCCCTTCCCATTCACTCCCACTCTACACAATCCCAATGGACCAAACCCCTTCCCATTCACTCCCACTGTACACAATCCCAATGGATCAAACCCCTTCCCATTCACTCCCAATGTACACAATCCCAATGGACCAAACCCCTTCCCATTCACTCCCACTCTACACAATCCCAATGGACCAAACCCCTTCCCATTCACTCCCACTGTGCACAATCCCAATGGACCAAGCCCCTTCCCATTCACTCCCACTGTTCACAATCCCAATGGACCAAACCCCTTCCCATTCACTCCCACTGTACACAATCCCAATGGAACAAATCTCTTCCCATTCAAACACTCTGCATTTATATAGCATTATCAGACAAAATTTGACACCGAGCCACATAAGGAGATATTCGGGACAGGTGACCGAAAGCTCGGTCAAAGAGGTAGGATATAAGGAGCGTCTTAAAGGAGGGGAGAGAGGCGGAGAGGTTTAGGGAGGGAATTCCAGAGCTTAGGGGCCCGGGCAGCTGAAGGCACGGCCGCCAATGGTGGAGCGATGGGAATCGGGGAGGATGGACAAGAGGCCAGAATCGGAGGGGGCTGGAGATCGTGGCGGGGGGGCGGGGGGCGGGAGGACGCTGAAGAGGGCAATGGAGGGATGGAGAATGTTAAGATGGAGGCATCGCCGGACTGGGTGCCAATGATCGTCCAACGAGCGCAGGGCTGGTGGGATGATGGGCGAGCAGGACTCGGTGGGAGTTGGGATACGGAGGTGAGGGGGATGGGCCGCGTGCGGTTCACTCCCGCTGCACAGGATCCCGGTGGAACCGAGTCCTTCCCAGTCGACTCGCGCCGTGCCGGCCGCCCACTGTCAACTTTGACCTGGCGTTCCCAGAATCCAGCAGTGGCCTCACCTTCACCAGTTCTGGTTCCCACGAGTCCAGGGTCAGGGAGCGCACTTTCGAGAGGTGGACGCCAAGGCTCCTGAGAAGCAAGAGAAGCAAAGTGAGACAGCCTGACCGTCAAATACCCCCGGTTGCCCCTTTTGTGGGGGTTTTCGAGGGCAGTCTGTCCCCCATTGGAGGGGGATTAACCCTCTCACTCACCTCTCCCCAGTTACGGGCGGCCCTGTCCCCTATCGGAGGGGGATTAACCCTCTCGCCCACCTCCTCCCGGTTACAGACACCAGCCCGTTCCCCTATCGGAGGGGGATTAACCCTCTCACCCACCTCCTCCCGGTTACAGACACTGGCCCGTTCCCCTATCGGAGGGGGATTAACCCTCTCACCCACCTCCTCCCGATTACAGACACTGGCCCGTTCCCCTATCGGAGGGGGATTAACCCTCTCACCCACCTCCTCCCGGTTACAGACACCGGGCGGCCCGTTCCCCTATCGGAGGGGGATTAACCCTCTCACCCACCTCCTCCCGGTTACAGACACCGGCCCGTTCCCCTATCGGAGGGGGATTAACCCTCTCACCCACCTCCTCCCGGTTACAGACACCGGCCCGTTCCCCTTTTGGAGGGGGATTAACCCCCTCGCCCACCTCCTCCCGGTTACAGACACCGGCCCGTTCCCCAATCGGAGGGGGATTAACCCCCTCACCCACCTCCTCCCGGTTACAGACACCGGCCCGTTCCCCTATCGGAGGGGGATTAACCCCCTCACCCACCTCCTCCCGGTTACAGACACCGGCCCGTTCCCCTATCTGAGGGGGATTAACCCCCTCACCCACCTCCTCCCGGTTACAGACACCGGGCAGCCCGTTCCCCTATCGGAGGGGGATGAACCCTCTCACCCACCTCCTCCCGGTTACAGACACCGGCCCGTTCCCCTATCGGAGGGGGATTAACCCTCTCACCCACCTCCTCCCGGTTACAGACACCGGGCGGCCCGTTCCCCTATCGGAGGGGGATTAACCCTCTTGCCCACCTCCTCCCGGTTACAGACACCGGCCCGTTCCCCTATCGGAGGGGGATTAACCCTCTCGCCCACCTCCTCCCGGTTACAGACACCGGCCCGTTCCCCTATCGGAGGGGGATTAACCCTCTCACCCACCTCCTCCCGGTTACAGACACCGGGCGGCCCGTTCCCCTATCGGAGGGGGATTAACCCTCTCGCCCACCTCCTCCCGGTTACAGACACCGGCCCGTTCCCCTATCGGAGGGGGGTCAACCCGCTGTCCAGGAGCCCCCTCACCTGTGAATTCCTGAGCACTCAATGCACAGTGTGATGCCCAGGTTGATACTCGCCCAGCGAGGGTCTGTTCTCCCGCAGTCACAGCACCTCTCGTTACCCGGTCGACGTATCACCTGCTGAAGGACGCTGGAGGCCTCCCTCGACCCCTCCGGACCCTCTGCCGATGAGGGGCCGACCTCCGAACTCTGCAGCGAGAGAATAAACCATCAGAGTGTCCGCACTGTCGGAGGGTCGGTACTGAGGGAGCGCCGCACTGTCGGAGGGGCGGTACTGAGGGAGCGCCGCACTGTCGGAGGGTCGGTACTGAGGGAGGGTCGCACTGTCGGAGGGTCAGTACTGAGGGAGCGCCGCACTGTCGGAGGGTCAGTACTGAGGGAGCCCCGCACTGTCGGAGGGTCGGTACTGAGGGAGCGCCGCACTGTCGGAGGGTCGGTACTGAGGGAGCGCCGCACTGTCGGAGGGTCAGTACTGAGGGAGCGCCGCACTGTCGGAGGGTCGGTACCGAGGGAGCGCCGCGCTGTCGGAGGGTCAGTACCGAGGGAGCGCCGCTCTGTCGGAGGGTCGGTACCGAGGGAGCGCCGCACTGTCGGAGGGTCGGTACCGAGGGAGCGCCGCACTGTCGGAGGGTCGGTACCGAGGGAGCGCCGCGCTGTCGGAGGGTCGGTACCGAGGGAGCGCCGCTCTGTCGGAGGGTCGGTACCGAGGGAGCGCCGCACTGTCGGAGGGTCGGTACCGAGGGAGCGCCGCACTGTCGGAGGGTCGGTACCGAGGGAGCGCCGCACTGTGGGAGGGTCAGTACCGAGGGAGCGCCGCACTGTGGGAGGGTCGGTACCGAGGGAGCGCCGCACTGTGGGAGGGTCGGTACTGAGGGAGCGCCGCACTGTCGGAGGGTCGGTACTGAGGGAGCGCCGCACTGTCGGAGGGTCAGTACCGAGGGAGCGCCGCACTGTGGGAGGGTCAGTACTGAGGGAGCCCCGCACTGTCGGAGGGTCGGTACTGAGGGAGCGCCGCACTGTCGGAGGGTCGGTACTGAGGGAGCGCCGCACTGTCGGGGGGTCAGTACTGAGGGAGCGCCGCACTGTCGAGGGTCAGTACTGAGGGAGCGCCGCACTGTCGGAGGGTCGGTACCGAGGGAGCGCCGCACTGTCGGAGGGTCGGTACCGAGGGAGGGCCGCACTGTCGGAGGGTCAGTACTGAGGGAGCGCCGCACTGTCGGAGGGTCAGTACCGAGGGAGCCCCGCACTGTCGGAGGGTCGGTACTGAGGGAGCGCCGCACTGTCGGAGGGTCGGTACTGAGGGAGCGCCGCACTGTGGGAGGGTCGGTACCGAGGGAGCGCCGCACTGTCGGAGGGTCGGTACCGAGGGAGGGCCGCACTGTCGGAGGGTCAGTACTGAGGGAGCGCCGCACTGTCGGAGGGTCGGTACTGAGGGAGCGCCGCACTGTGGGAGGGTCGGTACTGAGGGAGCGCCGCACTGTCGGAGGGTCGGTACTGAGGGAGCGCCGCACTGTGGGAGGGTCGGTACTGAGGGAGCGCCGCACTGTCGGAGGGTCGGTACTGAGGGAGCGCCGCACTGTCGGAGGGTCGGTACTGAGGGAGCGCCGCACTGTCGGAGGGTCGGTACTGAGGGAGGGCCGCACTGTCGGAGGGTCGGTACCGAGGGAGCGCCGCACTGTCGGAGGGTCAGTACTGAGGGAGCGCCGCACTGTCGGAGGGTCAGTACTGAGGGAGCCCGGGGACACTAAGGGCTTAAACTCAGCATTAGGCCGGAGTCGGGGGGGGGGGTGATGGAGCCTGGGGGCTCGCCTGCCACCGTTACCCCTCACCTCTGTGGTGGTGTCGGTGTGTGGTGTCTCCCGGTAGGCGGTATCGATGCTGGATTGGACTGCCCGGATCCAGGCCTGCCTCAGGGACTCCGAGTCTGCCTGCACGACACAGCTCCTGTCAGAAGAAGAGGGTTAGAGTGGAGGAGAAGGGGGTTACTCCCCAATCGGGCCTAAAGTTACTCCCCAATCGGGCCTAAAGTTACTCCCCAATCGGGCCTAAAGTTACTCCCCAATCAGGCCTAAAGTTACTCCCCAATCGGGCCTAAAGTTACTCCCCAATCGGGCCTAAAGTTACTCCCCAATCGGGCCTAAAGTTACTCCCCAATCGGGCCTAAAGTTACTCCCCAATCGGGCCTAAAGTTACTCCCCAATCGGGCCTAAAGTTACTCCCCAATCGGGCCTAAAGTTACTCCCCAATCGGGCCTAAAGTTACTCCCCAATCGGGCCTAAAGTTACTCCCCAATCGGGCCTAAAGTTACTCCCCAATCGGGCCTAAAGTTACTCCCCAATCGGGCCTAAAGTTATTCCCCAGTCGGGCCGACAGTCACTCCCCCGTCGGGCCGACAGTCACTCCCCCGTCGGGCCGACAGTCACTCCCCCGTCGGGCCGACAGTCACTCCCCAGTCCCCCGGGGCCGACAGTCACTCCCCCGTTGGGCCGACGGTCACTCCCCAGTCCCCCGGGGCCGACGGTCACTCCCCAGTCCCCCGGGGCCGACGGTCACTCCCCAGTCCCCCGGGGCCGACGGTCACTCCCCAGTCCCCCGGGGCCGACGGTCACTCCCCAGTCCCCCGGGGCCGACGGTCACTCCCCAGTCCCCCGGGGCCGACGGTCACTCCCCAGTCCCCCGGGGCCGACGGTCACTCCCCAGTCCCCCGGGGCCGACGGTCACTCCCCAGTCCCCCGGGGCCGACAGTCACTCCCCAGTCCCCACAGTCACTCCCCAGTCCCCACAGTCACTCCCCAATCCCCACAGTCACTCCCCAATCCCCACGGTCACTCCCCAATCCCCACGGTCACTCCCCAATCCCCACGGTCACTCCCCAATCCCCACGGTCACTCCCCAATCCCCACGGTCACTCCCCAATCCCCACGGTCACTCCCCAATCCCCACGGTCACTCCCCAATCCCCCGGGGCCTGCAGTCACTCCCCAATCCCTACGGTCACTCCCCAATCCATACGGTCACTCCCCAATGCCCCAGGGCCGACAGTCACTCCCCAATCCCCCGGGGCCTGCAGTCACTCCCCAATCCATACGGTCACTCCCAGGCCTACGATTCCCCTCCCCTCCCCCCCGGGGCCTACGATCGACCCACGAGCGGCGCGACATACCCGTGAACGGAGACGACCTCAAAGCAGAAACGTCGCTCGACCTCGTCCAGGGGCTTGACCGTACAGAGCCTCAGGTCCTGGACGACCGGTATCGGCTCCTCCTGTGGGGGCGGCGGAAGGGGGGTGCGGGGACGCAGGGACGGGGGGGGGGAAAGAAAACACGACAACCGAGTGAGTCGAAGGCCCCGGCTCGCAAGCCCCCGCCCCCCCCCAAAACCCCCTCACGCACAGAGCAGGAAAGGCTCAGGCTCCGTTCCCGGCCTAGTGTTCGAGTCAGAGCACAAGACGGGCCTCAGCACCCCCGGGTTGTGAGAAAGGGGGGAAATCAGCCGGGGGGATACTGTTCCCTGAGCGAGGAAGTCAGACGACAATTGTACAGGGCCCTGGCTCACCGAGATGAGGAGAAATTTTTAGGCCCAACCATCTTCAGCTGCTTCATCAATGACCTTCCCTCCACCAGAAGGTCAGAAATGGGGATGTTCGCTGATGGTCGCACAGTGTTCAGTTCCATTCGCAACCCCTCAGATAATGAAGCAGTCCGAGCCCACGTACAGCAAGACCTGGACAACATCCAGGCTTGGGCTGGTAAGTGGCAAGTAACATTTGCACCAGGCAATGACCATCTCCAACAAGAGAGAGTCCAACCACCTCCCCTTGACATTCAACGGCATTACCATCGCCGAATCCCCCACCATCAACATCCTGGGGGTCGCCATTGACCAGAAACTGAACTGGACCAGCCATATAAATACTGTGGCTACGAGAGCAGGTCAGAGGCTGGGTATTCTGCGGCGAGTGACTCACCTCCTGACTCCCCAAAGCCTTTCCACCATCTACAAGGCACGAGTCAGGAGTGTGATGGAACACTCTCCACTTGCCTGGACGAGTGCAGCTCCATCAACACTCGAGAAGCTCGACACCATCCAGGGCAAAGCAGCCCCGCTCGATCGGCACCCTAAACATTCACTCCCTTCACCACCGGCGCACCGCGGCCGCAGTGTGGACCATCCACAGGATGCACTGCAGCAACTCGCCAAGGCTTCTTCGACAGCACCTCCCAAACCCGCGACCTCTCCCACCTAGAAGGACCAGGGCAGCGGGCACATGGAGACAACCCCCACCCGCACGTTCCCCTCCGAGTCACACACCATCCCGACTTGGAAATATATCGGCCGTTCCTTCATCGTCGCTGGGTCAAAATCCTGGAGCTCCCTTCCCAACGGCACTGTGGGAGAACCTTCACCACACGGACTGCAGCGGTTCAAGATGGCGGCTCACCGCCACCTTCTCAAGGGGCGATTAGGGATGGGCAATAAATGCCGGCCTGGCCAGCGACGCCTGCATCCCATGAACGAATAAAAAAAAAAGGGGGGGAGTAAACATTTCCAGGGATATGGGGAAAGAGCAGGAGAAGCAGGACCAATTGAAGAACTCTCTCAAAGAGCGGGCACAGGCTCGATGGGCCGAATGGCCGACTCCTGGGCTGCGCCGACTGTGATGCTACGATCCCGTGTTCCGGTCCTCCCGTTTGGGAGTTGCGTGCGTGCCCGGTGAGGGCTCGGGATAGGCAATAATGCCGTGCCATCACAGACTTGTTGCCTTGGGGCAACTGACGGGAGGTTGGCCCCGGTGAAGGGGATGTTGGTGTGACCGCGGTCTGAGGCCGACGCAGGCCGTTCGCTCCCTCGGCGTCCCGTTTGACCCCCGAGACCCCCGTCTCCCCTCCGTCACCGAGTCCGCCGACTTCCACCTCCTGGAACATCGCCCGTCTCCGCCCCCTGCCTCAGCTGCTGAAACCCTCGCCCGTGCCCCTCTGTCCCCTCCAGACTCCACTGGCCGGCCTCTCACCTTCCATCCCTCAGTAGCCATCAGCTCATCTGAAACTCCTCCCGCCCCCCCGTATCCCAACTCGCACCGAGTCCCGTTCACCCGTCACCCCCTGTGCTCGCTGGACCCACACTGGCTCCCGGTCCCTATCTCTGTAACCTCCTCCAGCCCCCCTACAAACCCTCCGAGATCTCTGCATGGCCCTCGCCCCCCCTCCCTATCTCTGTAACCTCCTCCAGCCCCCTACAAACCCTCCGAGATCTCTGCATGGCCCTCGCCCCCCCTCCCTATCTCTGTAACCTCCTCCAGCCCCCTACAAACCCTCCGAGATCTCTGCATGGCCCTCGCCCCCCTCCCTATCTCTGTAACCTCCTCCAGCCCCCCTACAAACCCTCCGAGATCTCTGCATGGCCCTCGCCCGCCCCTCCCTATCTCTGTAACCTCCTCCAGCCCCCTACAAATCCTCCGAGATCTCTGCATGGCCCTCGCCCCCCTCCCTATCTCTGTAACCTCCTCCAGCCCCCGACAAACCCTCCGAGATCTCTGCATGGCCCTCGCCCCCCCTCCCTATCTCTGTAACCTCCTCCAGCCCCCCTACAAACCCTCCGAGATCTCTGCATGGTCCTCGCCCGCCCCTCCCTATCTCTGTAACCTCCTCCAGCCCCCTACAAACCCTCCGAGATCTCTGCATGGCCCTCGCCCCCCTCTCACTATCTCTGTAACCTCCTCCAGCCCCCTACAAACCCTCCGAGATCTCTGCATGGCCCTCGCCCCCCCCTCCCTATCTCTGTAACCTCCTCCAGCCCCCTACAAACCCTCCGAGATCTCTGCATGGCCCTCACCCCCTCTCCCTATCTCTGTAACCTCCTCCAGCCCCCTACAAACCCTCCGAGATCTCTGCATGGCCCTCGCCCCCCCCTCGCTATCTCTGTAACCTCCTCCAGCCCCCTACAAACCCTCCGAGATCTCTGCATGGCCCTCACCCCCTCTCCCTATCTCTGTAACCTCCTCCAGCCCCCTACAAACCCTCCGAGATCTCTGCATGGCCCTCGCCCGCCCCTCCCTATCTCTGTAACCTCCTCCAGCCCCCTACAAACCCTCCGAGATCTCTGCACGGCCCTCGCCCCCCCTCCCTATCTCTATAACCTCCTCCAGCCCCCTACAAACCCTCCGAGATCTCTGCACGGTCCTCTCCCCCTCTCCCTATCTCTGTAACCTCCTCCAGCCCCCTACAAACCCTCTGAGATCTCTGCACGGCCCTCGCCCCCCCTCCCTATCTCTATAACCTCCTCCAGCCCCCTACAAACCCTCCGAGATCTCTGCATGGTCCTCTCCCCCTCTCCCTATCTCTGTAACCTCCTCCAGCCCCCTAAAAACCCTCCGAGATCTCTGCGTCCCTCCAATTCTGGCCTCTCCCATCGCTCCACCATTGGCGGCCGTGCCTTCAGCCGCCCGGGCCCGAAGCTCTGGAATTCCCTCCCTCGACCTCTCCGCCTCTCTCTCCCTCCTCCTTGAAGACGCTCCTTAGAACCTCCATCTCCGGCCAAGCTTTTGGTCAACTGTCCTAACATCTCCTTGTGAGGCTCAGGGTCTGATTGACGATCCTGGGAGGCGCCTTGGGGACGTTTCACTCCGTTAAAGGCGCCGTATCAATGCAGGGTGTTTGTTGCAGTTGAAAGGTCAGCGTCCGTCCCTCCTGCAGGCCCCCCCCATGGCCTTTGGGACATCTTACCTTCCAGTTCTTCTGATGCACCAATTGGTTGTTCTGAAGACAGAACCAATGCCTAACGGAGGGGGAAAAAAAACAAAAGATCAGGAGGAGGCTGAGGAAAGAAACTTAGCGAGTTTCACTTTTTCGAAGTGCGGTCCCTGTTGTAATGTGGGGGAACGAGGCAGCCGATGTGCGCACAGCAAGATCCCACAAACAGCGATGTGATAAATGACCCGGATCGTCTGGTTTTTCTTTTAGTGATGTTGGTCGAGGGATAAATATCGGGGCCCCAGGACCCCCGGGGAGAACTCACCCCCCCCGCCTGCTCCCTCGGTACCGACCCTCCGACAGTGCGGCGCTCCCTCGGTACCGACCCTCCGACAGTGCGGCGCTCCCTCGGTACCGACCCTCCGACAGTGCGGCGCTCCCTCAGTACCGACCCTCCGACAGTGCGGCGCTCCCTCAGCACCGACCCTCCGACAATGCGGCGCTCCCTCGGTACCGACCCTCCGACAGTGCGGCGCTCCCTCGGTACCGACCCTCCGACAGCGCGGCGCTCCCTCGGCACCGACCCTCCGACAGCGCGGCGCTCCCCTCGGTGCTGGGCAACCGGGCGGCGTGTCGTCTTGGGATCAGGAGGCGCGAGTCTCTGGAGCGGGGGCTCGAACCCTCGACCCTCGGACAGAGAACCACGTTCCTTAATGCCTCCCACTCGCGCTCTCTGAGACGCAGATCGAACAGCGCGGATGGCATTCTGACCAACCCCCCCCCTGCCCGACTCCTTCTCGCCCGTCTGAGCATGACGCCCACCTGTGCCACGTCCTGAAAGCTTTGGGCGCCCGTTTGAAAAGGTAGCCTTCGATGGCGATCCCCAGCGGCGCTTTGCTTAAATATTCCATCCCGAAATCCGTGGGGTTGTCCTGAGTGGGGAAAGGAAGGACCAAGTAGGTGTTAGAGCCAAACTCCCGTCGCCGCTGGCCCTCCTCGAGGGTCATCTGATGCGGTCGAATTTTCCGAGGGGATTCCAGGGGCTTCAGTTAACGTGGAGAGACTGGAGTCGCTGGGGTTGTTCTCCTTCGAGCAGAGAAGGTTAAGGAGGAGGTTTTTATTCGTTCATGGGGTGTGGGCGTCGCTGGCGAGGCCGGCATTTATTGCCCATCCCTAATCGCCCCTTGAGAAGGTGGTGTGAGCCGCCTTCTTGAACCGCTGCAGTCCGTCTGGTGAAGGTTCTCCCACAGTGCCGTTGGGAAGGGAGATTTTGACCCAGCGACGATGAAGGAACGGCCGATATATTTCCAAGTCGGGATGGTGTGTGACTCGGAGGGGAACGTGCGGGTGGGGTTGTCCCCATGTGCCCGCTGCCCTGGTCCTCCTAGGTGGGAGAGGTCGCGGGTTTGGGAGGCGCTGTCGAAGAAGCCTTGGCGAGTTGCTGCAGTGCATCCTGTGGATGGTCCACACTGCGGCCGCGGTGCGCCGGTGGTGAAGGGAGTGAATGTTTAGGGTGCCAATCGAGCGGGGCTGCTTTGCCCTGGATGGCGTCGAGCTTCTCGAGCGTTGTTGGAGCTGCACTCGTCAGGCAAGTGGAGAGTATTCCATCACACTCCTGACTTGTGCCTTGTAGATGGTGGAAAGGCTTTGGGGAGTCAGGAGGTGAGTCACTCGCCGCAGAATACCCAGCCTCTGACCTGCTCTGGTAGCCACAGTATTTATATGGCTGGTCCAGTTAAGTTTCTGGTCAATGGTGACCCCCAGATGTTGATGGTGGGGGATTCGGCGATGGTAATGCCGTTGAATGTCAAGGGGAGGTGGTTGGACTCTCTCTTGTTGGAGATGGTCATTGCCTGGCGCGAATGTTACTTGCCACTTATCAGCCCGAGCCTGGATGTTGTCCAGGTCTTGCTGCATGCGGGCTCGGACTGCTTCATTATCTGAGGGGGTTGCGAGTGGCGAGGGAGTCAAAGGATATGGAGGAAAGGGCGGGAAAGTGGAGTTGAGGTCAAAATCAGATCAGCCAAGATCTCATTAAATGGCGGAGCAGGCCTAACGGCCTACTCCTGCTCCTATCTCTTACGGTCTTATGAGAGTCGGGGTGAAGGGGAGTCGCTGTGATTCTGGGACGTGACTCGCGGGGCGGGGTGGGAGTCCCCCAACGACCTGGACTGAGATCTTCAGCCTTTCCTCCATATTTCTTGAGGACTTGGATGGAGGGAGTTGGATGTTGGACATCCAAGTTTGGCAGATGACAAGAAGTTGGCTTGGAGGTGTTGCTTCAGTTGGACTGAGGCTCTGCTCAGACCCCGTCCTGAACTGCGTTCAGTTCTGGGCACCGCACCTCAGGAGGGATGGACTGGCCTCGGAGGGGGTGCAAAGCAGATTCAGCAGAATGATACCGGGGGGGGGCGCGAAAAGGGGTTTAATTACGAGGACAGGACTAGGCTTGTGTTCCCTCGAGTTTAGAAGATTAAGGGGGTGATCGAATCGAGGGGTTTTAAGATGATTAAAGGATTCGATAGGGTGGATAGAGAAAAACTATTTCGTCTGGTGGGGAGGGAGTCCAGAACAAGGGAGAGGGCATAACCTTAAGATTGGAGCTCGGCCGTTCAGGGGTGATGTCGGGAAGCGTTTCTTCACACAAAGAGGGAGTGGAAATCTGGATCTCTCTCCCCCCACAAAAGGCGGTGGAGGCTTGGGGTCAGTTGGAGCTTTCAAGGCTGCGATTGATAGGTTTCTGTTGGGTGAGGGCACCGAGGGATATGAGGTTGAGGTGCAGATCAGCTGCGGTCTGAATGAACGACAGGACAGGCTCGAGGGGGCTGAACGGGCCTCCTCCTGTTCCTGTGTAACAGGCTCGAGGGGCTGAATGGCCTCCTCCTGTTCCTATGGTAACAGGCTCGAGGGGCTGAACGGGCCTCCTCCTGTCCCTGTGTAACAGGCTCGAGGGGCTGAATGGGCCTCCTCCTGTTCCTGTGTAACAGGCTCGAGGGGCTGAATGGCCTCCTCCTGTTCCTATGGTAACAGGAGGCCTAAACGGGGCCTACTCCTGTTCCTATGGTAACAGGGGGCCTGAACGGGGCCTACTCCCGTTCCTCTGGTAACAGAGGGCCTGAACGGGGCCTACTCCTGTTCCTATGGTAACAGGGGGCCTGAACGGGGCCTACTCCTGTTCCTCTGGTAACAGGGGGCCCTGAACGGGGCCTACTCCTGTTCCTATGGTAACAGGGGGCCTGAACGGGGCCCTACTCCTGTTCCTCTGGTAACAGGGGGCCTGAACGGGGCCTACTCCTGTTCCTATGGTAACGGGGCCTGAACGGGGCCTACTCCTGTCCCTATGGTAAAACGGGGCCTGAATGGGGCCTACTCCTGTTCCTATGGTAACAGGGGGCCTGAACGGGGCCTACTCCTGTTCCCATGGTAACACGGGGCCTGAACGGGGCCTACTCCTGTCCCTATGGTAACAGGGGGCCTGAACAGGGCCTACTCCTGTTCCTATGGTAACAGGGGGCCTGAACGGGGCCTACTCCTGTTCCTATGGTAGCAGGGGGCCTGAACGGGGCCTACTCCTGTTCCTATGGTAACAGGGGGCCTGAACGGGGCCTACTCCTGTTCCTATGGTAACAGGGGGCCTGAACGGGGCCTACTCCTGTTCCTATGGTAACAGGGGCCTGAATGGGGCTTACTCCTATTCCTATGGTAGCAGGGGCCTGAACGGGGCCTACTCCTGTTCCTATGGTAACAGGGGCCTGAACGGGGCCTACTCCTGTTCCGATGGTAAAACAGGGCCTGAACGGGGCCTACTCCTGTCCCTATGGTAACAGGGGCCTGAACGGGACCTACTCCTGTTCCTATGGTAACAGGGGCCTGAACGGGGCCTACTCCTGTTCCTATGGTAACAGGAGGCCTGAACGGGGCCTACTCCTGTTCCTATGGTAACAGGGGGCCTGAACGGGGCCTACTCCTGTTCCTATGGTAACAGGGGCCTGAATGGGGCTTACTCCTGTTCCTATGGTAGCAGGGGCCTGAACGGGGCCTACTCCTGTTCCTATGGTAACAGGGGCCTGAACGGGGCCTACTCCTGTTCCTATGGTAACAGGGGCCTGAACGGGACCTACTCCTGTTCCTATGGTAACAGGGGGCCTGAACGGGACCTACTCCTGTCCCTATGGTAACAACAGGGGGCCTGAACGGGGCCTACTCCTGTTCCTACGGCAACACGGGGCCTGAACGGGGCCTACTCCTGTTCCTATGGTAACACGGGGCCTGAACTGGGCCTACTCCTGTTCCTACGGTAACAGGGGGCCTGAACTGGGCCTACTCCTGTTCCTACGGTAACAGGGGGCCTGAACGGGGCCTACTCCTGTTCCTACGGTAACAGGGGGCCTGAACGGGGCCTACTCCTGTTCCTACGGTAACAGGGGGCCTGAACGGGGCCTACTCCTGTTCCTACGGTAACACGGGGCCTCCTCCTGTCCCTATGTTCCTATCCTGCTCTGTGTGGGCCTCGGCGGGGGGCGGCGGAGTGAATTCACGCACGTGGTCTTCAAAGGAGGACACAAAAGTCAGGGGCTGGGCGAGCCCGGAGGCAGAAGGCTCTCGATCCAGCGGAGTAGGTGCAGGATTGTGACTCAATTCACCTGTTGTTGAGCTGACATGTGTTTCTGCTCCATCTCCTTCTGTTGGGCCACGGACTCGATGGCGATTTGGTCGAGCTGAGAGGGAGGGGAGAATTAATTAAAGGTTCACCGTTAGTTTTCAATGGCTCCCTCAGTGCAGGATCCCAGCATATTGAGGCCTTTTCCCATTTACTTCATGTCAACGTGCGACAGGCAAGGTGAAGGGTGATTGAGAGGCCCGTTTATTGTACAGAATCCAAACTGATCCCGATCACTCCCACTGTCCACAATCCCAATGGACCAAACCCCTTCCCATTCACTCCCACTGTACACAATCCCAATGGACCAAACCCCTTCCCATTCACTCCCACTGTCCACAATCCCAATGGACCAAACCCCTTCCCATTCACTCCCACTGTACACAATCCCAATGGACCAAACCCCTTCCCATTCACTGCTACTGTACGCAATCCCAATGGACCAAACCCCTTCCCATTCACTGCTACTGTACACAATCCCAATGGATCAAACCCCTTCCCATTCACTGCTACTGTACACAATCCCAATGGATCGAACCCCTTCCCATTCACTCCCCTGTACACAATCCCAATGGACCAAACCCCTTCCCATTCACTGCTACTGTACACAATCCCAATGGACCAAACCCCTTCCCATTCACTGCTACTGTACACAATCCCAATGGACCAAACCCCTTCCCGTTCACTCCCACTGTACACAATCCCAATGGACCAAACCCCTTCCCATTCACTGCTACTGTACACAATCCCAATGGATCAAACCCCTTCCCATTCACTGCTACTGTACACAATCCCAATGGACCAAACCCCTTCCCATTCACTGCTACTGTACACAATCCCAATGGACCAAACCCCTTCCCATTCACTCCCACTGTACACAATCCCAATGGACCCAAACCCCTTCCCATTCACTCCCGTTGAATTGTTCCAGTTAATATTGGCCTTCATCTCAAGGGGGCTGGGGTACAAATGGGGTTGAGGTAGTGCTTCAGTCATACCGAGCTCGGCTCAGACCCCATCTGGAGGTCCTGCGTTCAGTTCTGGGCACCGCACCTCAGGAAGGAAAGACTGGCCTCGGAGGGAGGGCAACGCAGGTTCACCAGAATGACAGCGGGGCGAAAACGGTTAAGTTATGAGGCCAGGTTGCAGAGGCTCGGCTTGTGTTCCCTCGAGTGTAGAAGATTAAGGGGTGATCTAATCGAGGGGTTTAAGATCATCAAAGGGTCGATCGAGAGAAACTATTCCCTCTGGTGGGGTGGGCGTGGGGAGCCCAGAACGAGGAGCGGTGGTGGAGGGGGGCAGAACCTTAAAATGAGGTCCAGGCCGTTCATGGTGATATCAGGAAGCGTTTCTTCACACAAAGGGGAGCGGGAATTTGGAAATCTCTGCTCCGAAAGGCTGGGGGGGGGGCCAGGGGTCAGTTGGAAACGTCAAGATTGAGATCGACACATTTCTGTGAGGTACCAAGGGATATGGAACCAAGACGGGTCGATGGGATTGAGATACAGGTCAACCATGATCCAACTGAACGGCGGAACAGGCTCGAGGGGCTGAATGGCCTCCTCCAGTTCCTGTGCAGCAGGTCCGAGGGGCTGAATGGGCCTCCTCCTGTTC
This sequence comes from Heptranchias perlo, assembly GCF_035084215.1. Lineage (NCBI taxonomy): Eukaryota > Metazoa > Chordata > Chondrichthyes > Hexanchiformes > Hexanchidae > Heptranchias > Heptranchias perlo. The sequence goes on from NW_027138621.1 coordinate 34,262, forward strand.
CCACCCTTCCCTCGCGCAAAGCGCTGTGATCAGGGGAGGGAGGAAGGGAGGGAGGAGCTGAGGAGCCTGGACGCCATCTCGCCCGCCTACCCCGGTCAGGAGAAGGGGTTTGCAGAAAGTCCCTCCTGAGGCCCGTCCAAGTCACCGTGACCACTTACCCGTGAGGACATGTTCTCCATGAGCGGATCCAGGTCCTCGAGGCGATCGGAGCCCTGGTGGAAAAAGGTGCGCTCGGCACGTAGGTACGAAAGAACCTTCAACGTAGTGGGGGGGGGGAGAGAGAAGACGAGCAGGAGGTAAGCAACTTCCAGATCGATAACCCAGGCCGCCATCCCAATCCGAACCGACCAAACCCCTTCCCGTTCACTCCCGCTGTACACAATCCCAATGGACCAAACCCCTTCCCGTTCACTCCCGCTGTACACAATCCCAATGGACCAAACCCCTTCCCGTTCACTCCCGCTGTACACAATCCCAATGGACCAAACCCCTTCCCGTTCACTCCCACTGTACACAATCCCAATGGACCAAACCCCTTCCCGTTCACTCCCACTGTACACAATCCCAATGGACCAAACCCCTTCCCGTTCACTCCCGCTGTACACAATCCCAATGGACCAAACCCCTTCCCGTTCACTCCCGCTGCACACAATCCCAATGGACCAAACCCCTTCCCGTTCACTCCCGCTGCACACAATCCCAATGGACCAAACCCCTTCCCATTCACTCCCACTCTACACAATCCCAATGGTCCCAACCCCTTCCCATTCACTCCCACCGTACACAATCCCAATGGACCGAACCCCTTCCCATTCACTCCCACTGTACACAATCCCAATGGATCAAACCCCTTCCCATTCACTCCCACTGTACACAATCCCAATGGACCAAACCCCTTCCCATTCACTCCCACTGTACACAATCCCAATGGATCAAACCCCTTCCCATTCACTCCCACTGTACACAATCCCAATGGATCAAACCCCTTCCCATTCACTCCCACTGTACACAATCCCAATGGACGAAACCCCTTCCCATTCGGAGGGTCAGTACTGAGGGAGCGCCGCACTGTCGGAGGGTCGGTACTGAGGGAGCGCCGCACTGTGGGAGGGTCGGTACTGAGGGAGCGCCGCACTGTCGGAGGGTCGGTACCGAGGGAGCGCCGCACTGTCGGAGGGTCGGTGCTGAGGGAGTGCCGCACTGTCGGAGGTGCCGTCTTTCGGGCTGAGACGTTAAACCGAGGGCCCCGTCTGCCCCTCTCGGGCGGGTGTAAAAGATCCCACGGCCCACTATTGGAAGAAGAGCAGGGGTGGGGAGTTCTCCCCGGGGGTCCTGAGCCCCGATATTTATCCCTCGACCAACATCACTAAAAAAAAACCAGATGATCTGGGTCATTTATCACATCGGCTGTTTGTGGGATCTTGCTGTGCGTAAATTGTCTGCCTCGTTCCCCACATTACAACAGGGACCGCACTTCAAAAAAAAGTCCTTCATTGGCCGTGAAGCTTTGGGACGTCCTGAGGTGGTGAGAGGGGCGGGAGAGATGGGAGATCTTCCTTTAAAACAGCAACTCCCTCACCGTGTTTACGATTTTGATCTTCTGCCCCATTTCGAAAGCGTTCATCTGAAAGAAATAACATTCGGGGAGTGTCAAACCGAGGTAAGAGAGATTAGAGGGTGAACATCAAAGATTCAGTTCCGACCAGACTGAACTGTAACACTCTGATATACCCCACACCCCTCACTGTAACACTCTGATATATCCCACACCCCTCACTGTAACACTCTGATATATCCCACACCCCTCACTGTAACACTCTGATATACCCCACACCCCTCACTGTAACACTCTGATATATCCCACACCCCTCACTGTAACACTCTGATATATCCCACACCCCTCACTGTAACACTCTGATATATCCCACACCCCTCACTGTAACACTCTGATATATCCCACACCCCTCACTGTAACACTCTGATATATCCCACACCCCTCACTGTAACACTCTGATATATCCCACACCCCCTCACTGTAACACTCTGATATATCCCACACCCCTCACTGTAACACTCTGATGTATCCCACACCCCTCACTGTAACACTCTGATGTATCCCACACCCCTCACTGTAACACTCTGATATATCCCACACCCCTCACTGTAACACTCTGATATATCCCACACCCCTCACTGTAACACTCTGATATATCCCACACCCCTCACTGTAACACTCTGATGTATCCCACACCCCTCACTGTAACACTCTGATATATCCCACACCCCTCACTGTAACACTCTGATATATCCCACACCCCTCACTGTAACACTCTGATATATCCCACACCCCTCACTGTAACACTCTGATATACCCCACACCCCTCACTGTAACACTCTGATATACCCCACACCCCTCACTGTAACACTCTGATATATCCCACACCCCTCACTGTAACACTCTGATATATCCCACACCCCTCACTGTAACACTCTGATATATCCCACACCCCTCACTGTAACACTCTGATATATCCCACACCCCTCACTGTAACACTCTGATATATCCCACACCCCTCACTGTAACACTCTGATATATCCCACACCCCTCACTGTAACACTCTGATATATCCCACACCCCTCACTGTAACACTCTGATATATCCCACACCCCTCACTGCAACACTCTGATATATCCCACACCCCTCACTGTAACACTCTGATATATCCCACACCCCTCACTGTAACACTCTGATATATCCCACACCCCTCACTGTAACACTCTGATATATCCCACACCCCTCACTGTAACACACTGATATATCCCACACCCCTCACTGTAACACTCTGATATATCCCACACCCCTCACTGTAACACTCTGATGTATCCCACACCCCTCACTGTAACACTCTGATATATCCCACACCCCTCACTGTAACACTCTGATATATCCCACACCCCTCACTGTAACACTCTGATATATCCCACACCCCTCACTATAACACTCTGATATATCCCACACCCCCTCACTGTAACACTGATATACCCCACACCCCTCACTGTAACACTCTGATATATCCCACACCCCTCACTGTAACACTCTGATATATCCCACACCCCTCACTGTAACACTCTGATATATCCCACACCCCTCACTGTAACACTCTGATATATCCCACACCCCTCACTGTAACACTCTGATATATCCCACACCCCTCACTGTAACACTCTGATATATCCCACACCCCTCACTGTAACACTCTGATATATCCCACACCCCTCACTGTAACACTCTGATATATCCCACACCCCTCACTGTAACACTCTGATATACCCCACACCCCTCACTGTAACACTCTGATATATCCCACACCCCTCACTGTAACACTCTGATATATCCCACACCCCTCACTGTAACACTCTGATATATCCCACACCCCTCACTGTAACACTCTGATATATCCCACACCCCTCACTGTAACACTCTGATATATCCCACACCCCTCACTGTAACACTCTGATATATCCCACACCCCTCACTGTAACACTCTGATATATCCCACACCCCTCACTGTAACACTCTGATATATCCCACACCCCTCACTGTAACACTCTGATATATCCCACACCCCTCACTGCAACACTCTGATATATCCCACACCCCCTCACTGTAACACTGATATACCCCACACCCCTCACTGTAACACTCTGATATATCCCACACCCCTCACTGTAACACTCTGATATATCCCACACCCCTCACTGTAACACTCTGATATATCCCACACCCCTCACTGTAACACTCTGATATATCCCACACCCCTCACTGTAACACTCTGATATATCCCACACCCCTCACTGTAACACTCTGATATATCCCACACCCCTCACTGTAACACTCTGATATATCCCACACCCCTCACTGTAACACTCTGATATATCCCACACCCCTCACTGTAACACTCTGATATACCCCACACCCCTCACTGTAACACTCTGATATATCCCACACCCCTCACTGTAACACTCTGATATATCCCACACCCCTCACTGTAACACTCTGATATATCCCACACCCCTCACTGTAACACTCTGATATATCCCACACCCCTCACTGTAACACTCTGATATATCCCACACCCCTCACTGTAACACTCTGATATATCCCACACCCCTCACTGTAACACTCTGATATATCCCACACCCCTCACTGTAACACTGATATATCCCACACCCCTCACTGTAACACTCTGATATACCCCACACCCCTCACTGTAACACTCTGATATATCCCACACCCCTCACTGTAACACTCTGATATACCCCACACCCCTCACTATAACACTCTGATATATCCCACACCCCTCACTGTAACACTCTGATATATCCCACACCCCTCACTGTAACACTCTGATATATCCCACACCCCTCACTGTAACACTCTGATATATCCCACACCCCTCACTGTAACACTCTGATATATCCCACACCCCTCACTGTAACACTCTGATATATCCCACACCCCTCACTGTAACACTCTGATATATCCCACACCCCTCACTGTAACACTCTGATATATCCCACACCCCTCACTGTAACACTCTGATATACCCCACACCCCTCACTGTAACACTCTGATATATCCCACACCCCTCACTGTAACACTGATATACCCCACACCCCTCACTGTAACACTCTGATATATCCCACACCCCTCACTGTAACACTCTGATATACCCCACACCCCTCACTGTAACACTCTGATATATCCCACACCCCTCACTGTAACACTCTGATATATCCCACACCCCTCACTGTAACACTCTGATATATCCCACACCCCTCACTGTAACACTCTGATATACCCCACACCCCTCACTGTCACACTCTGATATATCCCACACCCCTCACTGTAACACTCTGATATATCCCACACCCCTCACTGTAACACTCTGATATATCCCACACCCCTCACTGGAACACTCTGATATACCCCACACCCCTCACTGTAACACTCTGATATATCCCACACCCCTCACTGTAACACTCTGATATACCCCACACCCCTCACTGTAACACTCTGATATATCCCACACCCCTCACTGTAACACTCTGATATACCCCACACCCCTCACTGTAACACTGATATATCCCACACCCCTCACTGTAACACTCTGATATATCCCACACCCCTCACTGTAACACTCTGATATATCCCACACCCCTCACTGTAACACTCTGATATATCCCACACCCCTCACTGTAACACTCTGATATATCCCACACCCCTCACTGTAACACTCTGATATATCCCACACCCCTCACTGTAACACTCTGATATATCCCACACCCCTCACTGTAACACTCTGATATACCCCACACCCCTCACTGTAACACTCTGATATACCCCACACCCCTCACTGTAACACTCTGATATATCCCACACCCCTCACTGTAACACTCTGATATATCCCACACCCCTCACTGTAACACTCTGATATATCCCACACCCCTCACTGTAACACTCTGATATATCCCACACCCCTCACTGTAACACTCTGATATACCCCACACCCCTCACTGTAACACTCTGATATATCCCACACCCCTCACTGTAACACTCTGATATATCCCACACCCCTCACTGTAACACTCTGATATATCCCACACCCCTCACTGTAACACTGATATATCCCACACCCCTCACTGTAACACTCTGATATATCCCACACCCCTCACTGTAACACTCTGATATACCCCACACCCCTCACTGTAACACTCTGATATATCCCACACCCCTCACTGTAACACTCTGATATATCCCACACCCCTCACTGTAACACTCTGATATACCCCACACCCCTCACTGTAACACTCTGATATACCCCACACCCCTCACTGTAACACTCTGATATATCCCACACCCCTCACTGTAACACTCTGATATATCCCACACCCCTCACTGTAACACTCTGATATATCCCACACCCCTCACTGTAACACTGATATATCCCACACCCCTCACTGTAACACTCTGATATATCCCACACCCCTCACTGTAACACTCTGATATATCCCACACCCCTCACTGTAACACTCTGATATATCCCACACCCCTCACTGTAACACTCTGATATACCACACACCCCTCACTGTAACACTCTGATATACCCCACACCCCTCACTGTAACACTCTGATATATCCCACACCCCTCACTGTAACACTCTGATATACCCCACACCCCTCACTGTAACACTCTGATATACCACACACCCCTCACTGTAACACTCTGATATATCCCACAGCCCTCACTGTAACACTCTGATATATCCCACACCCCTCACTGTAACACTCTGATATACCCCACACCCCTCACTGTAACACTCTGATATATCCCACACCCCTCACTGTAACACTCTGATATATCCCACA